>NW_026652289.1:91141674-91190749 GCF_009828535.3 Hylobates moloch | reverse complement strand
GAACTCCCAATTCTATTTCATTGAGCTTCATATTAATCTCTAGACTAGCACCAAACAGTCTAATAATAGTAGCTCTAATAATTTTTCAGTAATTTTTAAATAAATTTCCATTTACAAGGTTATGTCATCTGCAAATAGAAACAGTTTCAATTCATTATTTCCAATTGGAATGCATGCCTTTAATTTTTTTTTTCTTTTTTCTTTTTTTTTTTGAGACAGAGTCTCACTCTTTCACCAGGCTAGAGTGTAGTGGTGGGATCTTGGCTCACTGCAACCTCTGTCTCCTGGGTTCAAGCGATTCTACTGGCTCAGCCTCCTGAGTAGCTAGGATTACAGGCACCTGCCACCATGCCTGGCTAATTTTTGTATTTTTAGTAGAGACAGGGTTTCACCATGTTCGCCAGGATGGTCTCGATCTCTTGACCTCATGATCTGCCCGCCTCAGCTTCCCAACATACTGGGATTACAGGCATGAGCCACTGCGTCTGGCCTTTTCTTTTCTAATTGTCTTCACTAGGGCCTGTAGCACAAGGTTGAATAGAAGTGGTGAGAGTGGAGATTCTTGTTTCTTCCTGATCATGAGGAGAGATACTTCAGTATTTCACTGATAAGCATGCTGTTATGGGTTTTTTATTTACGTCCGTTTTCTAATTAAGAAGGTTCCCTGTATCTCTAGTTACTTTTTTCCTAATAATGAGTGTTTTATTTTTGTCAAATACTTTTGCTATAGTTCTTGAAATATGTTTTCTTTTGTCTATTATCTATTGAGATGGACATGTGATTTTAGTCTTTTATTCCATTAATATAGTGTATTACATTGATTGATCTTTGTATGTTGAAATAAATTTGCTTTCCAGGGATAAATTCCATTTGGTCATGGTATGTTATCCCTTTTTACATATTGCTGAATTTGAAATGCTAATATTTGTTTGAAGGTTTTGCATCTATATTCATAAGAGATGTTGTTCTGTCGTTTTCTTTTGGTTTGTAGATGCCTTTGTCTGAATTTATTATTAGGCTATTAATAATTAGATAGAATGAATTGGAAAGCCTTCCTTTCTCTTTTACTTTTTATAAGAGTTTGTGTGGGAATGGTGTTTGTTCCTCTTTAAATACTTGAGAGAATTCACCGGTGACCTCTGGTCTTGGGATTTTGTTTGTGAGAATTCTTTTAATTACTATTTCAATCTTTTTACTTGTTATAGGTCTATATTGATTTTCAATTTCTTTTTATGTTAGTTTTAATAGTTTGTGTTGTCTTTTTAGGAACATATTAATTTCATTTAAATTATCTAATTTTTCAGCATGTGATTGTTAATAATATTGTTTCTAAAAGTCAGTAGTAATGCCCACTCTTTCATTTCTGATTTTAGTAATGAAACAATTTCTTATTTTTCTGTTGGTCAATCTAGCTTTGGCTTCATTTTTGTTCACCTTTCAATGAACCAACTTTTAGTTTTGCATACTTTCTCTAATGCTTTTATATTTTTGATATCACTTATTTGCATTGAAACTCTTATTATTTTCTTTCTTTTGCTTACTTGGGGCTTAGTTCGCTTTCTTACTTCTGACTTCCTAAGATGAATGATTATTTAAGATTTTTCTTTTTTTCAAATCTGGGTGTTTGCTGCCATAAATTTTCCTCTAAGTTGTGGTTTAGCTGCATGCTATACATATTGGTGTGTTGTATTTTTGTTTAATTCATCTCACTATATTTTCTAATTTCCATTGTGACTTATTCTTTGGCCTATTGTTTAGCAGTGTGTTGTTTAATGTCCATATTGAATTGCAAATGTACTTCTATTATTAATTTATATTATTTTTAGTGATTGAATCCATACTTTCAAAATTTCAATTCTTTTGATTTGATTTAGAGTTGTTTTTGTAGACCAATATATCATTTATTCTACAGAATGTTTCATGTGCACTTAATACGGCTTTATATTATGCTCTTGTTAGTTTTCCATGTTCTATATGTATCTGTTTGGTCTATTTGGCTTATCGTATTGGTTACGTGATCTATCCTCTTTTGATCTTCTGTCTAGTTGTTCTATACATTATTGAAAGTGAAGCATTAAATCTGGAACTATTAATTTTTTGGTCTATTTCTCCCTTCAATTCTTTTTTTAAAATTTTTATTTTCCAGGTACATGTGCAAATTTGTTATATGGGTAAATTTCTTGTTGCTGAGGCTTGGTGTATGAATGATCCCACCACCAAATTAGTGGCACAGTACCCACTATGTAGTTATCCAACCCACTCGTACTGCTACCCTGTCCCTTCAAGCAGTCCCCAGTATCTGTTGTTCCATCTTTGTGTCCATGTGTATTCAATGTTTTGCTGCCACTTATAAGTGAGATGTGGTATTTGGTTTTCTGTTCCTGCATTAGTTCACTTAGGATAATGGCCTTCAGCTGCATCTATGTTGCTGAAAAGGATATAATTTCATTTCTTCTTATGGCTATGTAGTATTCCTTGATACTATATTTTCTATATCCAGTCCACCATTGATGGGCACGTTGGTTGATTCCATGTCTTTGCTAATGTGTATAATGCACATGTCTTTTTGGTAGAACAATTTATTTTACTTTATATATATACCCAATAATAGAATTACTGGACCAAATAGCAGTTCTATTTTAAGTTCTTTAAATGTCTCCACACTGCTTTCCACAGTGGGTGAATAATTTACATTCCCACCAGCAGTATATGTGTTCTCTTATCTCTTCCACCTTGCCAGCATCTGTTGTTATTTGACTTTTTAATAACCACCATTCTGACAGATGTGAGATGGTATCTCATTGTGGTTTCAATTTGCATTTCTCTAATGATTAGTTTAGATGGCATTTTAAAAATATATTTATTAGCTGCATGTATGTCTTTTTTTTAAGAAGTATCTGTTCATGTCCCTTGCTCAAGTGTCCTTTGCTCATTTTTTAAACGGAGTTATTATTTTTTGCTTGCTGATTTGTTTAAGTTCATTATAGATCCTGGATATTAGGCCTTTGTCAGATGCATAGTTTGTGAATATTTTCTCCCATTCTGTGGGTTATCTGTTAACTTTGTTTATAGTTTCTTTTGCTGTGCAGAAACTCTTAAATTTCATTAGATCTCACTTGTCAATGTATTTTTTATAGCAACTGCTTTTAGGGACTTAGTCATCGATTCTTTGCCAAGGTTGATATCCAGAATGGTATTTTCTAGGTTTTTTTAAAAAGATTTTTATTGTTTTATGTCTACATTTAAGTATTTAATCCATCTTGAGTTAATTTTTATATACTGTAAAAGATGGAGTCCAGTTTCAATTGTCTGCATATGGCTAGCCATTTTCCCAGTACCATTTATTGAATAGGGAAGTCTTTCCCCATTGTTTGTTATTGTGAACTTTGTTGAAGATCAGGAAGCTGTAGGTGTGTGGCTTTATTTCTGGGTTCTCTATTCCATTCCTTTGGTTGATGTGTGTTTTTGATTTAGTATCACACTGCTTTGGTTACTGTAGCCTTGTAATATCATTTGAAGTCAGATAGTGGGATGTCTCCAGCTTTGTTCTTTTTACTATGGATTGTTTTGGAGGTTCAAGCACTGTTTTTGTTTCATGTAAATTTTTAGAATAGTTTTTACTAATTCCATAAAAATTGATGCTGATAACTTGATAGGAATAGCATTGAATCTGTAGATTGCTTTGGGCAGCATGGCCATTTTAACTATATTTATTCTTCCTATCCATGAGCATGGACTGTTTCTCCATTTGTTTGTGTCATCTCTGATTTCTTTCAGCAGTGTTTTGTAATCTTATGAGATCTTTCACCTCCTTGGTAAGCTCTATTCCTAGATATTTTATTCTGTTAGTGCCTATTGTATTTCAATAAATGGAATTGTATTTTTGACTTGGCTCTGAGCTTGGACATTTTGGTGTATAGAAATGCTACTAATTTTTGTACATTGATTTTGTGTCCTGAAGTCACTTACTAGTTCTAGAAGTCTTCTTGTGGATTGTATGGAAATTTCTAAGTGTGGAATTATATAGTCTGTGAAGAGAGATAGTTTGACTTCCTCTTTCCTGATTTCAGTGCCTTTTATTTCTTTCTCTCGCTTGACTGCTCTGGCTATCACTTCTAGTACTACATTGAGTAAGTGTGGTAAGAATAAGAGTTCTTGTCTTGTTCCAGTTCTCAGGAAGAATGCATCTAGCTTTTACTTGTTCAGTATGATGTTGGCTGTGGGTTTTTCATAGATGGCTCTTGTTATTTTGAGGGATGTCCCTTTGATTCCTAATTTTTTGAGGGTTCTTAATATGAAGCAATGTTGAATTTTATCAAAGGACTTTTTCAGCATCTATTCAGATGATGATGTGGTTTCTGTTTATATGGTGAATCACACTTATTGATTTGCACATGCTGACCCACTTTGTATCTCAGCAATAAAACCTACTTAACCATAGTGAATTAGCTTTTCAATGTGTTCCTGGATTAGGCTTGCTAGTATTTTGTTGAGAATTTTTGTGTCTGTGTTTATCAGAGACATTGACCTGAAGTTTTCTTTTTTTGTTTTGTCTCATCTAGGTGTTGATATCAGCATGACGCTGGCTTTATAGAATGAGTTAGGGAGGATATATTTCTCCTTGATTTTTTGAAGTAATTTTAGGATTGGGACTTGCTATTCATTATGCATCTGGTAGAATTTGGATGTAAATTCATCTTGTCCAGAGATTTTTTTTAAGTTTGTGCGTGTGTGTGTGTGTGTGTGTGTGTGTGTGTGTGTTGGGGAAGGGAGGGGTGGTAAGCTTTTTATTAGTAATTTAATGTTGGAACTTATTATTGGTTTATTTAGAATCTTAATTTCTTCCTGGTTCAGTCATGGGAGGATCTGTGTTTATAGGAACTTATCCATTTCTTCTAGGTTTTCTAGTTCGCATGCATAGTAATGTTCTCAGTGGTAGTCTCTAAGAGTTGTTTGTATTTCTATGGGATTAGTTGTAATGTCCCCCTTGTTATTTCTGATTGTGTTAATTTAGATCTTCTCTTTTTAAAATTAATGTGGTAGTGGTTTGCCAATCATGTTTAATCTTTCAAATAAACAATATTTTATTTTGTTGATCTTTTGTATGGATTTTCACATCTCAGTTTCATTCAGTTTAATATGATTTTGGTTATTTGTTCTCCTCTTCTGTCTTTGGTGTTTGTTTGCTCTTGTTTTTCTAGCTACTCTAGGTGTGATGTTAGGTTGTTAATTTGAGATCTTTCTAACTTCTTAATATAGGTGTTTAATTTTATAAAGTTTTCTCTTAAAACTACTTTAGCTGTGTCCCAAAGATTTTGGTATGTTGTGTCTTTATTTTCATTAGTTTCAAATAATGTTTTATTTCTGCCTTAATTTCTTTCTTTACCCAAAAGTCATTCAGGAGCAGGTTGTTTAGCATCCATGTAATTGTTTGGTTTTTACCAATCTTCTTTGTATTTATTTCTATTTTTATGGCTCTGAGGTCTTTGATTGCACCAGCTGTTATAATTTTAATTTTATTGCTTTGAATTTATTGAGACTGGCTTTCTGGCTACAGTATGTGCCATGTGTATATGTTGTATATTCTATTGTTGTTGGGTGGAGTATTCTGTAGATGTTTATTATGTCCAATTGGTCAAGTGTCAAGTTTATGTCCGGAATATCTTTCTTAGTTTTCTGCCTCAGTGATCTATCTAATGCTGTTACTGGGGTGTTGAAGTTTCCCAGTATTATTGTGTGGTTGCTCAGATGTCTTCGTAGATCTCTAAGAACTTGTCTGATGAATCTTGGTGCTCCAATGTTGAATGAGTATATGTTTAGGATCATCAAGTCTTTTTGTTTAATTGAGACTTTTATCATTATTTAATGCTCCTCTTTGTCCCTTTTGATTATTGTTGGTTTAAAGTCTGTTTTATCTTATATAAGAATCGTTATGCACACTCTGTTTTGTTTTCTGTTTGCATGATAGACCTTTCTCCATCCCGTTATTTTGAACCTATAGATATTCTTACTTGTGAGATGGGTCTCTGGAAGATAGCAGACAGTTGCATCTTGCTTTGATGTCCAGCTTGCCACTCTATGCCTAAGTGGGCCATTTAGTTCTTTTACACTCAGGGTCAGTTTTGATATGTGAACATTTGATCCTGCCATTGTGCTGTTGGCTGGTTGTTATGTAGACCTGACTGTATGGTTATTTTTTCATGTGAATGGTGTGTATAATTAATTGTGTTTTCATAGTGGCATCTCCCTTCAATTCCGTCAGTTTTTGCTTCATGTATTTTGGGGCTTTATTGTTAGGTGCATATTGTTTAGAGTTGTTATATATTCTTGATGGATTTACTGCTTCATCTTTAGTCTTTATTTCCAGTAACAATTTTTGCCCTGAAGTCTATTTTGTCTGATAATAGTTCAGCCATTTTAGCTCTCTGTTGGTAACTTTTTGCATGGCATATCTTTTCCCATCCTTTTATTTTCAGCTTATTTGTATTTTGAATCTAAAAAGCCTATCCTGATAGACAATATGTATTTGAATCTTGGTGTTTTTTAATCCAGTCCATCATTTTCTGCCTTTGATTTGAATTATTTAATCCATTTATATTTTATGTAATTACTGATATGGTAGAATTTACACCTAGCATTTTGCTATTTGTTTTTTATATGTATTATACTTTTTTCTACTCTTCTTACTGAGTTCTTTTGTGTTAGGTAGACATTTTCTAGTTGAGCAATTTTATCCCCTCATCATTTCTTTTACTACTTCCTTTGAGTTTTTTTTGGTGGTTTTCTTGGAATTTAAAAATAACACTTTAACATATAACAATCTGGTTCAGATAGTATCCACTTAAATTCAATAATATATAAAATCGTTGCTCCTATGAACTTCATTCTATGCCAACTACTTCCTTTGGCTGTTATTTTACATAAATTAAATATTTATCCATTGTATGCTTAACAACATAGATTTATAATTATTGCTTTATCCAGTTATTTTTTAAAAATCAGATATGACAAAAAAGTTATAAACAAAAAGTACACTTACACTCCCTTTTCCATTTTCCTATATAGTTACCTTTATCAGAGTTCTTTGCTTCCTGTATTTCTTTAAAAATTCATTTTTATTGATACAAAATAATTTTACATATTTATGGGGTAAATGAGATTTTTGATTCATGCATTGTGTAATGATCAAATAAGGATAATTATTCATCTTAAACATTTATTATTTGTTTGTATTAGGAATATTTCAAACTTTCTCTTCTCACTATATTGGAATGCATAATAAATTATTGTTAACTATAGTCACTCTACTGTTCCATCAAACACTAGAACTTACACTTGCTATCTAAATATATGTTTTTACCTATTAACCAATCTCTGTTTACAGCCCCCTCCAACTCTTCCCAACCTCTAGCAACTATCATTATACCCTCTACCTCCATGAATTCATCTTTTTTGGGTCCCACATATGAGTAAGAACATGTGATATTTGACTTTCTGTGTTTGGTTTTGCTTAACATAATGACCTCCATTTCCATCTATGTTGACAGGATTTCTTTCTTTTAATGGCTGAATAGTTTTTTTTTTGTATATATATATATATATACACACACATATATATACACACACATATATACATATATATACATATATATATATATATATATACCACATTTTCTTTATCTATTCATTCACTGATGGACACTTGGGTTGATTTTATCACTTAGTTGTTGTGATTAGTACTGCAATTAACATGAGGGTATTAATTGCATACTTTGATGCAATCAAAATCAGTAGATTTCCTTCCCTTTGAATAAATACACAGTAATGGGATTCCTGGATCATATGGTAGTTGTATATTTAGTTTTAATGAGAAAACTCTATAGTGTTTTCTATAATGGATGTACTAATTTACATTTTCACCAACAGTGCACAAGAATTCTCTTTTCTTTGCATCTTAGCCAACATTTATTTTGTCTTTTTTATAATAGTTATTCTAACTGGGGTGATATATCTCACTGTGGTTTTGAATTGCTTTTCCCTGATAATTAGTGATGTTGAGAATTTTTAAATATACTTTTTGGCTATTTAAATATCTTCTTTTGATTGATATAGGTCTATTCAGATTCTTTGCTTCCTTTTTAACATGATTATTGCCTAATTACATTTGTTTCAGTCTGAAGGCTCCATTTATCATTTCTTGTAGGGCAAGTATGGTAACAATAAACTCAGTTTTTTTTTTTTTTTTTTGGAATGTCTTATCTTAATTCTTCCTTTACTTGTTTTTTTAAGACAAAGTCTTGCTCTGACACCCAGGTGGAAGTGCAGTGGCATGATCCTGGCTCACTGCAGCCTTGACCTCCTGGGCTCAAGCGATCCTCCCACCTCATTTAATGTTTTTTTTTTTTTCTTAGAGACAAGATCTCACTATGTTGGCCAGGCTGATCTTGAACTCCTCGGCTCAAGTAATCCTCCTGCCTTGGCCTCCCAAAGTGCTGGGATTACAGGCGTGAGCCACTGCACCTGGCCCCTCTCCTTTACTTTTAAAGAAAATTTTACCTGATATAGGATTCTTGATGACAGTCTTTTCCTTTCAGCACTTTGAATATATCATCCTATTGCTTCCTGACCCCCAGGGGTTCTGATGAAACATCAGCTTGTTAAGTTTATTTGGAATCACTTGTACATGATGAGTGCCTTCTTTCTTGCTGGCTTTAAAAACTTTGGTGATGAGGTGTTTAGGTTTCAGTTTCTTTGAATTTATTTTCCTTTGCATTTATTGACCTTTTCCAATGTATTGATTAAGATTTTTCATCAGATTTTGGACATTTTCAGTCATTATTTTTCCATATTCATTATTCTTCTTCTGTTTTCTTCTTTTGGAGCTTCCATTGTGTGAATATCAGTATCTTTGATGATGCCTTATGATGCTCTGAGGTTCTGTTCATTTGTCTTTACTCTTTTCTTCTTTTACTTCCTTTGACTGTGTAATGAATTAAACTATCTTTTAGGAAATATATTCTTTATTCTAGCTGGTCAAATCTACTGTTTCACTTCTATGGTAAATTTTTAATTTTTGTGATTGCATTTTTCAACCCTAGAATTACCATTTGGTTGTGTTTTATAATTTTAATATCCTTATTACAGTCTTCTTCTAGTTGGTGAGACATTATTTTTGTATGTTCCTTTCATTATTTAAATATGTCTCTGTATTAGTCCATTCTCATATTGCTATAAAGAACTACCTGAGACTGGGTAATGTATGAAGAAAAGAGGTTTAATTGACTCAAAGTTACATAGGCTGTATAGGAAGCATGGCAATAGAGGCCTTAGGAAACTTACAATCATGGAGGAAGGTGAAGGGGAAGCAGGCATATCTTAACATTGCAGAGCAGGAGACAGAGAGTGAAGGGGGAAGTGCAGTGCTATACACTTTTAAACAACCAGATCTCATGAGTACTCACTCACTATCATGAGAACAGCAAGGTGGAAATCTACCCCCATGATCCTGTCACCTCCCACCAGGCCCTTCCTGCAACATGGGAGATTACAATTAGACATGAGATTTGGGTGGGGACACAAATTCAAACCATATCGATTTCCTTTCAGTTTTTCAAACACATCTAAACAAATTTATTTAAAATATTTGTCAAATAAGTAAAACTTCTGGGCCTTCTCAGTGACAATTTAATTGATTTTGTTATTGTTGTTGTTGTTTATAGGCCATACTTTTGAAGCAGTGTCATAGTCTGGGGTAAATACCTGAGGTTCATTGCCTCATGCCAAGGAAATCAAGGACACAGACACATGTGGAGTGAAGTTAAGAGTAGAGGGTTTAATAGGCAAAAGAAAAAGAGAATAGCTCTCTCTCCTGCAGAGAGAGATAGGAACTCCTGAATGGGTCTTCCACCCTGCAGTGGAATGACCAGGATTTTATAGACTGGCTTGAGGAGGCAATGTCTGATTTACATAGGACCCACAGATTGGGTGGACCAGGTGTGATGCTTACATAGCATGAGGAAGCTGTCTACCCCATCCTAATCTTCTTATTATGCAAATGGACTTTCCACTTGACTGACGCCATGTTGTCTGCTCCCTACTGCACAAGTGGTTGGCGAGAAAAAGGGAAGACAGAACCACCATGTTGAACATGCCTAGTCTCCAGGTAGCCTTTTCCTATTGGCACAGCTGCCAGCATTCACCTGTGCAAGCTTCCAACTTGCTTGTCTATGTCTGCAGCTTGATTTTACAGACTGCTTTTTGTTAGAAAAGAAATGATTTGGGGGCTGCTTTTCATCAAAAGGAAAACCTTACTGAGGACTTCCTTACCCTCACTATCTGCCTAAATAATTTCTGTCTTTGTCATGTGAAATCTCTGCTTGATTTGCATAGCAGTCTGCTGATGATTGCACAGAGATTTCTTAGATGCCTGGAATCAATCATTCTTCAAATCTTGGTCAAGTGGCTATGTGTGTCTCTAAGTGCATCTCTTGAACTCTCACAGAGTTTACAACACTGCCTTAGCCTTCACTTCCTGCTTGTGAAGAGCATTGGCCAGAGATAAGAATGTAAAGCCTTTTCACATCTTTCTTAAACATGTACATAGCTTTGGGAATGCAAAAATCTCGATATCTAGGGCATTTTAGATTCCCAGAAAATTTTCAGAGCATTTTCAAGTTCTCTATTGACATCTCATTTCCCAGGATTTTAATATTTTATGACCTTATTGTATGTTTCAACTATTATCAATGATATCAGGCAGTTGTGATATTCAACATTTGTCTATAATTGGTTTTTAGGCAAATGCTTTTCCTAGCCCCAGGAAAAGACTGTTCATGTTCTGCAAATTACAGGTCAGTTTAAATAAAGATAGCCTTGCAAAAGAAATCTTCCAAAGAACTGCCAGATATGTCAAATAATAAAAAGCTCTGAAAGCAAGACTTTGAAGATGAAACCCTTTTCTGCCCCGTCTACTGACTACTATATTGCTCACTTTCACTGCATTCACAGGTTGTTCATATTCAATGATATCAAAAGCTTTGGAGGTGGGGATATGGGAATAGGGAAGGTTAAATTGCCACAAGCTGGCCTACAGACATTCAGCTATTTTTCTTAAATAAGTGCTCCCTAGTTTTCTGTAAGCCTTTGGTTAATTTCCAGAGTTCTGAAAATTTTTATTCTGATGATATTTTTGAGAATATTCTCATTATTATGTGAAGGAGAATATTTTCTGAGGTCCTTACTCCACCATTTTTATTGATGTCACTTCTAATAAACTTCTAATATTATACCATTACTGAGTTCCTGGACACAGCTCAATGTGTGGTATATATGCATTGTTGCATATTCTTAAATATTTCATTTAAGATTTTTAGATCACATTCTCCTGGTTTTCCCATTTTAATTGGAGGTGGAAACTAATTTATAGCTTAAAATAGACATTGTCCTGGTGTCAATATATATCCAGTCTAATTATCTAGAACTGTGGGCAATTAAAATGAATGTTCTGAACAATGGCCACTAGTTCTGTAACAACTAGACCTTTCAAAATACAGTCATGAATTGCTTAATGACTGGAATACATTCTGAGAAACGTATTGTGAAGTGATTTTGCCACTGAGTGAAGATAATAGAGTATATTTACACAAACCTAGATGGTATAGCCCAATATACACATCGATTGTATTGTATAGCCTATTGCTCCTAGGCTACAAACCTGTATAGCATGTTCCCTACAGTATGTAGGGAATTGTAGGGAATTGTAATGCAATTCCCTGTAGAGAATTGTAGTGCAGTGGTAAATATTTTTTATCTGAACATATCTAAACATGGAAAAGACACAATAAAAATTGTATCTTGTAATCTTACGAAATCCACATTGTTTACATGTGGTTCATCATTGATCAAAATGTCATTATATAGTGTACTTTTATTAAGGGAACAATGAAGAATGGGTTTCTAGATTTTAGAGACATTTTATTAGATGCTCATATAAATAGTTGGTGATTTTATCACAGCTAATTTTATCACAGCACTCAACTCCTCAAGCCTTTTACTTAGTCAAGATTTTAGTGAGCTCTGTAAAGATTCTGTACCAATCTACACAAAGCTCACAAGCACCTGTGACCTACCTACTGAGAATACTTAAATATACTGAGCAGTACTTCATGTTGGATACAGTTTCTAGATCTGTTTCAAATCTTAGTTCCAATTTTTTGAATTATCTTTTTGATATATATATACCTTTATAATGTGTATAAAATAAAATCAGCTTGTTCTACAATTTTATATCACATCATTTGAAAATATACTATGGAATCACATTAGTAAGACTGATGTCCCTGCTATTTATCCATCCATCTACAAGTTGATTTATTCATTGCCTCCCTCTCTTAACAAAATATTGAATGTTGACTGTGTATCACACATTACATGAGACCCTGCTTATGTAAGAAAAAGTAACAAGCTTTCCCTCTCTGCAAGGAATCCACAGACTATTGAAAAAGAAGGTACATAAACAAAATCTTGTAATGCTTTGGAATAAGTGCTGTACTTTGGGTGATAATGTAAGTTTGGTTGCACAATGATACGGAAGCAAAATGGAGGGGAAGAGGGATTATTATTTTTGGAAGAGTATAATTTTTATTCTCTAATTTTTTATCTCGATTTCTCTGTGTATCTACTAAATGTTGTCCTTTTGCAACATCTTAGAACTTGACTGATTCAGTAATTTCTTATTAACCAACTGTCTTCTGACTTTATTTTCTCTTCCCTGAAGATCTGGGATTCATCAAAGTCAGGATTTAATCACACAGGCTCAGGCCAGACATACTGTGAGAACACATTCCATTTGCTACTTGGCTCTGCCAATACACATAAATCTATCCTGTCTTAAGACTGCTTTGTATCAGAGGCAAACATCCACAAAGGAGTCTCTGATCATTCTAATAGGGCCCTTGCTGAAATCACCAGATGCATCTGCTAGTGGGTACTTGGTTCTCATCCAGACCCAGGTTCCTGAAATAAAATTCTCAAAACACAAATCTCTATGCTCATGGAAATTTTAATGCAACCCATCACATATATTTTCTTTGTGTCTTTATTTATTAACTGCAGTAATTTAGAGAGAATAAAAAAGAAAACCTTTGTCAACTTTTAAAAAATCTTCAATAAAACCAGAAGATGCTGAATTTCCAGATGTCTTGAAAATTTGGAGGCTGGATAGAGCATTGTAAGCCAGGCCATTTCTAAGACTAAATCTGCAGAGTGAGCAGGTAGGGATGTGAAAAGAATTCTAGGGGTTGGAAACCTCCCTTCCTATAATATACTTGATATATTTATGATAATGCTTTAGTTTATTCCTGCGACTAAGAATTGCTCTTACTCACTTTGTGAATTTCTTTTTTAAAATGTTTAAATTGTGTGTATTTGATTTTTTGAATAGGTAATGCATACAGATGGTGTAAAATTCAAGCATATAAAGCATTTAGAAAGCACTCTTCAATCCACCTCTGACCTCAGCCATTCTGCGTTCTATAGGCAACCAGTATTTTCTGTCTCTTGCAGTGGCCATGGTGGTGCACATCTGTAATCCCAGCTACTCCAGAGGCTGAAGTGAGAGAATTCTCTGGGTTCATTGCTTGAGCTCAAAAGCTGGAGACAAGCCTGGGCAACGTAATGATACCCAGTTTCAAAAAAGAAATAAAGAAAAAAATGCTTTCTGTCTCTTAAATATTTTTCCAAAAATATTTTATTCATACCTATATATATATATATAAATATATATATTATATATATAAAGAGAGAGAAAGAGAGAGAGAGAGTTGCATGTGTTACTTTAATGGATGGAGCTTTGTTTCTCACTTAAAATTTGTCTTGGAGATAATTTCGTATCATTACGAGCTCTCTAATTCTCCTTTAAGGCCAAATCGTTTTTCAACATAAGGATATATTTTCTCCTACTTGCCTGCCCTCTATCGATGAAGGTTTAGGTTATTTCTAAATCTTATATGCAATACCTTATGTATAACAGAGAGCATATACAATTTCACACTTGTGTGAGTAGATTTGAGGGTGTCTTCTAGTGAAGTAGCTGGTTAAAAGAGAACTTTGCGGATTTGCATTTGCTAGATTCTGTGATAGATGATAGATTTTCAACAGCAATATGTGCGAGTGCTTCTTTCCTCGTGCCTTTGCCAGCACTGTGAGCCATCAAGCCTGCTTTATCTTATACTAAATTCCTGTCTACATTTGGATCTATTACTACATTTTTCATTCCATCTCATTGATGTATCTTTATTTTACATGAGCAAATTCCTCATTATTTTAATTACTTTATACTTATATTAAGATTTAATATCTGTATAAGCTAATTATTTCTCAATATTCTTCCCATTTCTTAAGTTCTCTGACTATCCTTGCTTTTTAAGTTTTCCATATTACCTTGACATAGCTTTGCTTATGTGGTTGTTATTAAAATTATTAACAGGTTACATTTAAAGATTATCATATGTAAAGTTTTTATGTTTGCAACGTGAAGCCTTCCTATTTAAAAAAACCTTATGTGAATTTCTGTTATATTACTTTTAATCAGAAGACTTTTTAGTTTTATTTGTACATGTCTTGCATATTTCTTAATATACTTATTCCTATATATTTCAACATTTTTTGCTATCAGAAATGGAAAATTATTTACCTTTAAACTGTCATTGCGTTATATATGAATGCTATAGATCTTTATCTATAGCATTGAATGTCATCAAGTTGATATTCACTTACCTTGTAAAATTCTCTTATTTGTTATTGATTTTCAGTTGTAGTTTTTTCATTTTATGATATAAAATAATATTGTCTGAAATTAGTAGTGATTTTACATCCTCCTCTTTTCCCTGCTTTATAACTATACTAATAACACCTTCAGAACAATGTTAAGTAGTAGTAACAACAATGGGCATCTTACCTTATATCATATCATCCTATTTTATATCATAATATAATCTCATTCTATTAAAATTTTTAAAAATCAAGATTGAAAAATAAATACTATGAATTTCTGTCTAATCTGTGGGAACTATTTTCCACTTCAAACTATTAATATGTTTAATTATATAAGTAGATTTCCATTTTATTTTTTATTATTTTTTAACATCTTTGCATTCCTAGAAAAATTTCACTTGGCCTTATTGTATTTTCCAATGTGTTGCTGGTTTCTGTTTGTTGATATTTCACCTAAGATTTATCATCAATTGTCATAGGGAGGTTTGCCACATTATTTTTTATTGCAATATTTGTTGCTGTTGCTAGTTTAAAATTTTGTTAACTTCAAATAAAATTTCAGAAGTTTTCCTTTTCTGTGCTTCAGAACAAATTAAATAGTATTAATTTATCTGGTCTTGAGAGATGTTTTACTCTTCTTAAAATTATCTTAACTTGGTGCTTTTTTGGAAGTAGCTCTTTGATAATTTCTTCATCTTTATGACTCTCTTTTCTGATTTCCTATTTCTTTTAGAGTAAGTTTTGATAAACATAAATATTTCTCCGGGGGTGCCAGATGGCTCTGCTCGTAAATTTCATGAAACACTTAAGGCTGAAAATTATCAGCAATGTTAATATGCAAACTCAGAAAATAGGAATGGCATGAACACTTCCCAAATCATTTTATATAGAGAGATGTATTTATTGATTATGTCATTTAGATTACATGTGTACTTAGAGTTTCAAAAAATCACTCATTTGATCTATCATAGAATGAGATTCATGTATTAAAATCTTTTGGCCGGGCCCGGTGGTTCATGCCTGTAATCTCAGCACTTTGGGAGGCTGAGGCGGGTGGATCACGAGGTCAGGAAATCGAGACCACGTTGAAACCCCGTCTCTATTAAAAATACAAAAAATTAGCCGGGCGCGGTGGCGGGCGCCTGTAGTCCCAGCTACTCCGGAGGCTGAGGCAGGAGAATGGCGTGAACCCGGGAGGCGGAGTTTGCAGTGAGCCGAGATCGCGCCACTGCACTCCAGTCTGGGCGACAGAGCGAAAGACTCCGTCTCAAAAAAAAAAAAAAAAAAAAAAAAATCTTTTGTTAATTTATTTTTTATTATCACTTATTTTTCAGCTCCTATAATCTTAGCTTTATAATTGCTGATGCTACTTTCAAATCTTTGTCTGTTACTTCTTCATAGAATATTTCATCCATAAGGAGTTGAAAGTGCCTGTCTATGATTCATTTAATGCCTTTTAAAAGAATTTATTTTATCTGATATAAAGGTCACATTCACTCTTTTTCGTTTGTCTGTATTTTACTGACATTTCTTTGCAAATCTTGTTATTTACAGCACTCTTTGCTTTAGATTATGTCTTAAAAATAATGCAAGGAACATTTTTCTTTCTAAGCTGATATGAATGGCTTCTTTTACTGAGTATAAGTCTTTTGCATTTTTTGGTAGAGCATATATGCTTGTTATCTCAAATTATCTTATAATCTGCTTTCTATTTTATATTAGAATGGTGCAAAAGTAATTGCTTTTGTACCATCCTAGTAGCTTGTAAAAATCTTTAATGTGGCTATGGTGTTGCTTTGTTTTTTGATGTCTATTTCCTTTGATATATTTATTTTTGCCAGAGTGGTACTTTTATAATTACACCATTATATAATCCCGCAAGTGATCTACTTCTTCAGACAGTATATGCTATCACACTATCACGCCAAATATCTTGTTTTCCCCTTCAGATTCACTCTGCATCTTTCTATCTCTTCTCTTTGATTGAGAAGTCTGACCCTTAGGAACCATATGAATAAATTCCCATAACCTCTGGCTTCTGATTAGGCTCAGCCCATGATGAATTCTGGTAAGCCATAGGCTAGAGGGAGGATAGAAAATCTGTGCCCTTGACTTACCACCACTGTTCTTTTTATTGGGACCAATTCTATATAACTCTGTACTCTTGAATTCTAGCAATGCTGCTTTCTTCATTCTTTCTGAGATAGGTATAATAACCCTGGTTCCTGCTTCATTCCCTGTGATTTCCCTAAACCCTCATGTTGTAAAATATCCCTTTGAAAACAATCCTGTCTTAAGTTTTCTTCTTTTAAGAATGCTATCTCTTTTCTGTTGGGCCCCTGACTGATATGCCTATTATAAACAATGATAAAATTAGCATATTTCCTTTTCTCTTCTCTTATTTCTCTACAATGTCATCTTCTACTTAATTGTGATTTTTCATAATGTCTACCATCATGCCATTATGAGTATAGACCTATTATTTAAGTAGTCAGTTCTATTAGGTTGGTGCAAAAGTAATTGCGGTTTTGCCATTACTTTTAATAGCAATAACCACAATTACTTTTGTGCCAATGGAATAACATAAATTCTAATTTCCTGGTAAAAATGAAGAAGTCTGCATCTGTAGACTGCTGCTCACTTTTCACCCCCATCCTCACCTTCAAATGTTTGTTAATTACAGGCTTTCTGCATACTCAGAGCATATGTTTACAACTTATTTTAGTAAACTCATCCCCATATTTGTTTTAGTTTCCTATTAAATAAATTCAGTGCTTACTGCTAGATGTTTTACCCTCATTTTATAATTATTTTTTGTTTGGCTGGAATTCCACCTCTAGTAGATTTCTTAAATAGTGCTTAGAAGCATTGCCAGATAAAATAAGAGATGCCTGGTTAAAATTTGAACTTCAGAAAAACAACAAGTTGTTGTATTTATTTTGTTTTATTTTTTTGGTGTAAGTATGTCCCAAGTATTGCATGGGGCATTTTTATTTGCTAAATCTGGCAACCTTATGTCTGGCATATGGTAAGTACTCAGTAAGTGTTAGCAATTTGTATAATTTGGAGTCTGTGAAAATGACAAGCCTGTGGTTTGATGGTGATTATTTAGGTTCAGTTTTTCCTGGAACACAGGATGTATTTTCAGCATGTTATTCAAATTTTCTTTTATTTCTCATATTATTTTCTTGAGTTATGTACTTATGTAGTAGAAGATGGGTGCAAATTCTTTGCCACTCCCCACCAAAATCAAGTGGTGGGAAATATTCTCACCTAGAATCTGGGCAGGTTCTCTGTTTTTGACCAACAGAATGTGATGGAAGTGAGGCTGTACAATTTCTGAGGCCGGACCTGAAGAGGTCTACAACTTCTGCTTTTACCTCACTTGGAACACTCCCGCTTGGAAGCCAACCACTATGGGCTGGTCAGATGGTTAGACTACCCTGGCATGAAGCCCAAATTAGCCATGTAGAAAGATAGGCCACGTGTAAGAGCCAAATATATTTGGAACATGTAATTCAGCACAGCCACCAGCTGACTGCAGTTGACAGAACAGAGAGCAAAATCATTACCCAGCCGAACCCTTTCTGATTCCTCACCCACGAAAACCGAATACATGAAATGGTGCTTGTTTGGAGTCATTGAATTTTAAGGTATTTTGTTAGGCAGCAATGAAATTATTATATCAGATTTTTAGAAAATTTTGGGTACTCAGTTTTACAAATGTACACTATCCTTTTTCTCTTCTATAACCAGCATTTTCTATATCGGTATTTTAATCATTTATTCATTATAATGGTTTTATTTTGCTCTCTTTATTTTTTCATTTCTATAATCATGATCATTATTCCATTTTTAATATTGTCTTTTTGTTTTTTCAAATTTAGCTTAATTTCTATAATGGTTAATATTACGTTTATCTTACAGTTTTATTCTGAACATGCCTACTCACTGCTAAGTTCTTTTGCTATTGGCTTCCTGCATTTCTATACTTTGTACACTTGTGGTTTGTTTCAAAGAAGCAATGGCTTCATTGATTTAAAAAAAATAAATTATTGTGAAATTTGGCCACAATTTTCATCTTCCTCTATGTTTTCTTCCTTTTCCATGTGGTAGAGTCATGCAAATTTTTCTGCTTTTTTCCTTTTTTGACTAATTAAGTAACAGGTGAGTATTGTTTTACCCCATAATAGCTATTTCCTAGGTGTTTGTTTAAAGAAAGTGTGGCTTGCTGAAATGTCTTTCATTTCTCAGAGTTTGGTGTGTGAGTTTATGTGGCCTTTTCTTTCTGCTGCCTAATGACAACAATAGGTAGTTCTGAGATACTGCTCAACACACCAGTTTCCATCTTCCTTGAAGTCACTGAGACAGCCTACTCAATGAAAATATAGCTAGTCTGTCTGGCTTTTATTTCGCTCCGTTTCCTATGCTTTGCAAACACTAAACTCATCCAGGAATATTTTAGATCCCAGTATGAGTACATGCCAGTGGGTGTACCTTAAGATGTGTCTTTTACCTGTGAGAAGGTTTCTGGTCTGTCTGTTATCAGCAGCTTCAGTATTTGCTTTCCTCGTCCTCCTGAGAACAGTCCTGCTTGTTCTCTACTGTCTGTGGCACCACTTCCTGCTCAATTATGTTTTGAGGTTGTTATCTGTGTCCATTTTATAAAGTTAATGGAGTGTTTCATTTAAAACAATTCCACTTGTTGCTTTTGAGTAATTCAAAGAAGAGAAGTAGACATTGACAAATTACTATCATTATCTTCACATGGAATCTCTCTAAAAACTTTTGAGGTTGTTGCATTTCAGTATTTATTTTTATTTAGTGATATATTAAATATATAAATGTGGGCATAGAGTGTAATGTAAATGAAGAATTTAAAAATATAATAGCAAAATGAAAACCTATTTATCAATCATCAGTATAAGAAAGACAAAAAGGAAAGTGACTAGAACATAGGAACGAGAAGCTCTTCCCTCTCCATCCCCACATTGTTTTTTCACAGGCTTGCCATGGACGTTATGTTCTAAGAAATTTTTTGAGATTTTGACTTTTTTCCCACTTGATATAAATTAATATTGCAGGACATATCTTGTGACTTGCATTTTTTGTGCCTTACTATACCTCTGGGAATCACCTGTGATAACATTGCATCTGTAGATCATTCTTTTTCATCGTTGCACTGTATTTTATTGTATGTATATGCAACAATTTACCTATTCTATTATTCAAGGGCATTTGGGTTGTTTCCCATTTTAGCTATTATGAACAGCACTGATATAAATATTGTTTTATATGTTTCCTGTAGTACATAAATATATTTTCCAAGGATTGTACATAGGTATGAAATTATTAAATAAAGATTAGTTTTATCTTCATATTTACAGTAGTTCTCCCTTATATGTGGAGGATAGATTCCAAGACTTCCAATGGATGCCTGAAAACTGGAATAGTACTGAATCCTATAAACTTTGTTTTTTTCCTATACATACATACATACCTATGATAAAGTTTAGTTTATAACTTTGGCATGGTAAGAAAATTAAAAATAACTAATAATAAAATAAAATAAAATAATTATAACAACCTGACAGCATCACTATTCTTGTGCTTTGGGTCCATTATTAAGTAAAGTGAGAGTTACTTGAATACAAGCACTGTGATATGGGAAGAGCTGATCTGATACTTGAGATGGCTACTGAGTGACTAATGGGCAGGTAGAGTATGTGGCATGGATATGCTGGACAACGGGATGATGCATGTCATGCTGTGCAATTCAAAACTTATGAATTATTTATTACTGGAATTTCCCACTTGATATTTTCAAACTGTGGTTGACCACAGATAACCATGGAAAACGAAATTGCAGATAAGGGGAGACAACTGTACTAGGCAATTTCAAATTATTTCCTCAAGAGATAGTATTAATATATATTACCTCAGTATGTGGTAGTATGTGAGGGTTCCTGCTGTCCTACAACTTGGACAGCCTGTGTTCTCATCCTAATTTATTTATTTTTCCAAATATATTGGGTATCATGATTTTAATCCACATTTAGCTAATGTCTAATGATGTTGAGCATTGTTTTCATATATTTCTGTCATTCACATTTCCACTTATCTAAAGTGCATTTTGTACATTTTCTTCTTTTTGATTTTTTAAATTCTGTGTAAAATTTCTATATATATTCTGCTACTAATTCATTATCAATTACTTGATTACTAAAAATTTTCTCCTAGTTTGTAGTTTACCTCTTTAGATTCACTATCATTTATTTCGGTGAAAAGACATTTTTAACTTTAATATGATAACATTTAGCAGTATTTTTCATTTTGTGATATTTTTTAAAGAAATATTTTCCTACCCCAAGTCTTACAGATATTTTATAATGATTTACAAAAGCTTTGTACTTTCTACTTCCACTACTATTTCAACCATATGATATTGTTCGCTTGATATAGAAATTTCATTACATTTTTTCCTGCAATGTAAACCAATTTTCTTAGCAAAAATTATTGAAGAACCCATATTTCCCATGTAGTCATCAGTAATGTCCTGTTGTATATCAAATGTCCTTACATGTACAAATCTATTTCTGAGATCTCCATCATCCTTCCTGGTCAATTTGTCTGTCAAGAATTAATATAACACTGGTGTAAAACCTCCTCTTGGAGCGTGACCCACACCTCTTCATCTTTAGGTGTATCTTGCTCATGCTCATAATTAGCTCCTGTTAATATATATTTTAAAATTATGTTGCAAGGGTAATTTTTTAAAAGGCTATTGTAATTGCATATACTTTATAAGTCAATTTAGAAAAACTGATAATTTCGTGATAATGAGTGAATTCAATCACTGAACATAGAATATAACTCCATTTATTTATCTTTGCTGTAATACCTGTCAACCAAGTTTTATGATTCTTCATGTGTATGTGCTTATCTCTTTTCTGAAATTCATTTTTAACGTTTAAATGTTTACAGAGTACACCTGTATACAAAGACTAAGATCAAGAAAGAAAAAAAATCACCATCATTTCAACAGACCTATTAATATCTCCTTTCAATAATAAAAATATCTTAATATTTTTATTTTTAATTTTTGTAGATACATAGTAGTTGTACATATTTATGGAGTAAATGAAATGTTTTGATACAGGCCTGCAGTGCATAATAATCACATTATGGAGAATGGGGTATCCATCCCCTCAAGCATTTATTCCTTGTGTTACAAAAAAATCCAATTATACTCTTGTAATTATTTTAACATGTATAATTAAGTTAATATTGACTATAGTCACCCTATTGTGCTATCAAATATTAGGTATTCTTCATTCTATTTTTTTCCCATTAACCATCTCCACCTTCTCCTAACCCCTTCACTACCCTTCCCATCCTCTAGTAACCGTCCTTCTACCCTGTTGTGTTGTCAAATACTAGGTATTATTCATTCTGTTTTTTAACCCTTTAACCATCTCCACATTCCCTTAACCTCTTCACTATCCTTCCCATTCTCTTATAACCATCCTTCTACTCTCTGTGTCAATGAGATCAATCGTTTTGATTTTTGGAACTCACAAATAAATGAGAACAGGTGATGTTTGTATTTCTGTGCCTAGCTTATTTCATTTAACATAATGATCTCCAGTTCCATTCATATTGTTACAAATGATAGGATCTCGTTCTTTTTTATGTCTGAATAGTACACCATTGTGCATGTGTACCACATTTTCCTTATCAATTTATGTGTTGATGGACACTTAGGTTGCTTCCAAATCTTGGCTATTGTGAACAGTGCTGTAAAGTGCTGATATCGTTTTGATATACTCACTTCCTTTCTTTTGACTATGTGCCCAGCAGTGGGGTTGCTGGATCATATAGTAGCTTGATTTTTAGTGTTTTGAGGAACCTCCAGACTCTTCTCTATAGGGGTGGTACTAACTTACATTACCACCAGCAGTGTATGAGGTCCTCTCCAGCATTTGTTATTGCCTATCTTTTGGATATAATCCATTTTAACTGGGCAAGATAATATCTCATTGTAGTTTTGACTTGCATTTCTCTGATAATCAATGATGAGCACCTTTTCATATAACTGGATATCCATATGTATCCATATGTTTGCCGTTTGTATGCCTTCTTTTGAGAAATATCTTTTTAAATCATTTGCCCATTTTTAATTGGATTATTAGATTTCTTCCTGATGAGTTGTTTGAACTGCTTATGTATTCTGGCTATTAATTGTTTGTCAGATAACTGGTTTGCAAATATTTTCTCCCAATCTGTGGACTATCTTCTCACTTTGTTGATTGTTTCCTTTGCTCTGCAGAAGCTTTTTAACTTGATATAAGTCCATTTGTCCCTTTTTGCTTTGACTGCCTGTGTTTGTGGGATATTACTCAAGAATTTTTTGCCCAGATCAGTGTCCTGGAGATTTTCCCCAATGTATTCTTGTAGTAGTTTCATAGTCTGAGGTCTTAGATTTAAGTCTTTAGTCCATTTTGATTTGATTTTTCTATCTGGCAAGAGAAAGGGGTCTAGTTTCATTCTTCTGCATATGGATATCCAGTTTTCCAGCGCCGCTTATTGAAGAGAGGCTCTCTTTTATCCAGTTTATGTTCTTGACACCTTTTTTGAAAATGAGTTTACTGGAGGTATGTGAACTTGTTTCTGGGTTTTCTATTCAGTTCCATTGGTCTATGTGTCTGTTTTTATGTCAGTATCATGCTGTTTTGGTTACTATAGCTTTGTAGTATAATTTGAAGTCAGGTGATGTGATTCCTTCAGTTTTTCTCTGTTTGCCTAGGATAGCTTTGGCTATTCTGGGTCTTCTGTTGTTTCATATAAATTTTAGGATAGTTTTTTCTATTTCTCTGAAGAATGTTGGTATTTTAATAGGTATTGCATTGCATCTGTAGATTGCTTTGGATAGTATGAACATTTTAACAGTATTGATTCTTCCAATTTATTAACATAGAATATCTTTCCATTTTTAGTTGTTCTCTTCAATTTTTCATTAGTTCTACATAGTTTTATTATAGAGATCTTTCGCTTCTTTGGTTAAGTTAATTTCTAGGTATTTAATCTTATTGGTAGCTATTGCAAATGGGATCACTTTTAAAATTTCATTTTCAGGTTATTCACTGTGAAATATAGAAATGCTACTGGTTTGAGTATATTGATTTTGTATCCTGCAACTTAACTTGCTTGTCAGTTCTAATAGTTTTTTTTGTGGGGTCCTTAGGTCTTTCTAAATATAAGATCACAATTATTAAAACATCTTGACTTCTAACAGGCATATTTACTTTTGCCTATTTCAGTACTTTATTTAATGCAGTCATTTATTAGATACACTTATGTGTCTGGCTTCTTTTTCTTATTATTATGTATGTGCCAATGATTTATATTCCTGCATGTGGCTAGAGATCATTTATTTTCAGTACTGTATGGTATTTTATCACATACGGGTAGACATTTACGTAGTTTAAAATTTGGGGCTATTACAAAAAATACTGCCGTGAACATTCTAGTCTATGGCTTTCAGTAAACAAAACTATACATTTATGTTTTGTGAATTATTATTGTGATGTAGAGGCAAAGTTACAGGGTCCTAAAGTATGTATATTTTCAGATTTACTATATATTCTAAATTATTTACAAAAGTGATTGAAGTGTGTAGTTGGGATATCATTCTGAATCTTATAGAAATGGTAAAAGTTAATACAAATTTTAAATATCAATATATTGATATTGATTGTATTTAAATCCATAGAATTCAATGCAATATTAGTCTATGATTATAGACGGAGAAAAGAAAGAGAACAATGATTATCCTACTGCTACTATTAACGTGCATCATTCTGAGGCAATAAGGACTGAAAAAGAGGAGATGATGAAGTAGGGGCAAAATCAGAATATTGATTTCTGGAAGCCAAATGAAGAAATTGTTTCAAGAAGGAAGGAGTGGCTAAATATTTCATATGGCTCAGATAGAATAAATAAATTGAAGACTTACAATTGACCATTGCATTTAGTAAGGTAGAGTCGTTGCGATTTTGACAAGAATCGTCTCAATGGGGTAGGGACATAGAAAGTCTAAATGGAATGGAAATTAAGTGGAGAGAGTAGGAGAGAGTGGTCCATTTGAGAACCTTTTTAAATAAAGAAAAAAAGAGACCTTATATAAGGAAGTTAACTTATAGATAGAGATATTTCAGCATGTTTAAATTAGATTTTGAAAAAAATTTTATATGGAAGAAATTTTGAAGGTCCAGAAGATAGAGCATAACTAGAGGAGCAAAGAACTTAAGTAAGCAATAGAGAACAAAAATGGTATCTAGTGCATAAAGGGAGAGGTGGACATTAGATAAAATCAGAAGTGGTTCATATATTTAAACAGGAAGGAAGAAAGTATCTGGGCACAAGTACAGGTGTGGGGTGAAAATTTGGTGGGAAGTTGAGGTTATTTGGTTGTGGTTGGTTCTATATTTTATTTTATTTTATTTTTATTTTTTATTTTTTATTTTTTTTTGAGACGGAGTCTTGCTCTGTCGCCCAGGCTGGAGTGCAGTGGCACGATCTCGGCTCACTGCAAGCTCTGCCTCCCGGGTTCACGCCATTCTCCTGCCTCAGCCTCCTGCATAGCTGGGACTACAGGCGCCCGCCATCACGCCCGGCTAATTTTTTTTGTATTTTTTTAGTAGAGACGGGGTTTCACCATGTTAGCCAGGATGGTCTCGAGCTCCTGACCTTGTGATCCGCCCGCCTTGGCCTCCCAAAGTGCTGGGATTACAGGCTTGAGCCACCGCGCCCGGCCGGTTCTATATTTTACACAACATAAGAAGTGAAACCGTCAATCTAGATAGAGTAAGGGGAAAGAACAAAATATTGCATATTTGAGAGGAAAGAAAGGGTGAGCATAGGGAAGGATCTGAGAGAACACATCGTTTTAAAGGAAAGCGTTGATGGAAATAAGAGTATCATTGTTTTGAAACATGAGATGTTGCCCAACAACTTGAGAGAAAAAGGGTTAGGCCGGAGAGAAGGAAATGGAAAAAATGGAGTACCAAGATTACCACATAAACTATGTGAATCACTTCACCCATCTTGACTTTACAAACTGCAAATAGTTGTACTAGCGAAAAAGTTTTGGCAAACTTTGGGAAGTGCATAGTATGTGACGTTCTCTGAATTGCTTAAGGGAATCGAAGCTATTTCTGACATTTTATTTTGGCTCATTGGTTTTCATGTATTTATTAGCCACTCTCATTTATTTTATTGGTTTATGGGGAAATGCCTACTGAGCTCAGACAGCTAAGTGGGATTAACACAGGTTAAGCCGGACCATGATGTTGGCCTATATAAAATAAGAAGCAAAGAACTACAACTAATAATTAATGCGCTTTTGGTAGAGATCCAGAGTAATCAAGGTGCATCTCAGACACAGTGATCAAAGTGCAGTGAATTAGGTTGGGAAGAGCTAAGAGAGATAGATTCAGCTATCTTATCCCAACAGAAAGGTAAAGAGTCAAAGTTTATAAAAAATTAAAGACACTTGAAGAGCAGGGGTGGTTTGAATTCAGAGTTATTAGCATTAGAGTAAAAATGTGAAGACAGGCTTGGAGATTCCCTGTGATGTCCTCTAACTGGGGATAAACATGGTAAGACATGGAGGACCAGTAGAAAAAAGGATGGCTCCAAGTTAAGGGTTAGTAATGAGAGGTGAAGCCAGCTGGAGTGGGGACTTGGAGAAGGAAAGAAAACTTTCTGTCTTACAAGAGGATTGTAAAATGCACCAATCAGCACTCTGTAGCTAGGATTGTAAAACACACCAATCAGCACTCTGTAGCTAGGATTGCAAAACACACCAATCAGCACTCTGTAGCTAGCTAGAGGTTTGTAAAATGCACCAATCAGTACTCCGTAAAAACGCACCAATCAGCACTCTGTAGCTATCTAGAGGTTTGTAAAATGGACCAATCAGCACTCTGTAAAATGAACCAATCAGCACTCTGTAAAATGGACCAATTGGCAGGACATGAGTGGGGACAAATAAGGGAATAAAAGCTGGCAACCACAGCCAGCAGTGGCAATCCGCTGGGGTCTTCTTGCACGCTGTGGAAGCTTTGTTCTTTTGTTCTTGCTGCTGCTGCTCACTCTCTGGGTCTATGCCGTCTTTAAGAACTGTAACACTCACTGGGAGGTCCACAGCTCCATTCTTGAAGTCAGCGAGACCACAAACCCACCGGAAGTAACAAACTCTGGATATAGTAAGAGTTATGCAATTATTGGAGCAGAGGTTGTAGATAGTGATTTTGGATTGAATAAGACCCACTGATGGACTTGTTTGTGCTGAATAAGGTTTAAAATAAACTGATTTAGTATTAAGTACACATGGACACAAAGAAGAGAATAATAGACACCAAGGTCTTTTTGAGAGTGGAGGCAGGATGAGGGTGGGAATTGAAAAACTACCTATTGGGTATTGTGCTGATCACCTGGGTGACAAAATTATCTGTACCAAACTACTGAGACGTGCAATGTGCTCATTTAACAAACTTGTACATATACCCCTTGAACCTAAAATAAAGGTTGGGAAAAAAATTGATTTAGTTTGCAACGTCTGAGAATTTTGAGATTTTATATTGAAACCTGTATTTCGAGTGTCTTTTAAAAAGTAGAAAGGTGTAGTAGAATAATGCACTTATTTCTGCATGAGAATAACTAGCTGGAGTTAAGTAGCTGCTGTCATATTGAGGAACAGTGAACTGTCTCCAGTTTTCTGTAGTCACCACCCAACTGGATTCCCTCATATTTAGGATCTGCATGTCTCCTGTCCCTGATTTACATAAACACACAGAAATAGGGAAGGATTGGCAGATGCTAGGAGGGAAAAAGACACTCTGTTTTAAATCAATGCTTCTAAACTAATAAGTTTTACCAGAGGGTGTGAAATAAGATGACAAGTCACGGTTTCACATTTTCTGTAAAACTAATTATATACGTGAAGAAAAGAAACTGAAATTGTGACCTTGGCTCAGGGTGTGGACATGAAAGTAATAGCCTGCCCCATTACTGCCTGCTGTGCATGCAAGTCTGCTAAACAATCCAGAGGGTAGGAGAGAAGGGTATAGAGAGGTGGGAGGGAGAAACATAGACAATGGGTTTGCTGATTCACATACCATAAAGATGATAGCTGTACAATAATACAACTGATTCATAAAGATATATGTCAAGAAGAGCTGTTTGCACTGAAGATGAAATCTCCTCTGAGCACAGCTTTATTACTAGAATGCTGTTATCCTCTTTGGCTTAGCAAATTGAGTAATGTCTGCCAGTTCTACCTCAGTCTCCTAAAAGTTGCATAGGATGTTACCAACAAGGAGCATGCAAATGCAAACCTTCATGGGTCTTAGCACAACCTTAATGAACATAAAAGAATAAATACAATTGTTAATTGTAAGTATATTTAGGAGATCTTTAAAGGGCAATGTCTTCTACCATTGCCCTAGTTTTGAAGTAGCAGTGCAGTGCATTAGCTTATGATTGGAAGCTCTTTTTTGTAACCTACGTATTTAGGAAATGTTATAAATATGATACAGAAGAATTTCTACAAATCGACTCCATGACATATTGGTGGTTGTTGGCTTCACTAGACCAATGACCTTGAGCTCTCCTAATTTGTGTTGCTATGTGAATTAGGCCATTTAGTCTCTGGATAGCTCACTTTTCTTATCTACAAATGAGTGTTAGTATTTCCTCTGGTTTAGCAAATAAAGTTGCCACTAAATTCAAGACTATAATAATGTATATAAAAACTATTTAAATACCGTAAAATACTCCATAAATGAGATGGATAATTTGTGCTTGAATTTTGGTATGATGAATAAATGATTAGCTGTGTTAAAAATGGAAAATATATTCTAAATATATTTTTTACTTAAAGGCATGATTATATGCAAAAAATTATACATATCTTATATGTACGGTTGGATGATGAATTTAAAAAAATTATGCAATCTTTCCACCAACACTTCAATCAAGGTATAGAGCATGTCTATCGTGTTAGAATATTTACTATGACTCAGAAATTCCACTTTCACTTATATTCCCAAGAAAATTAAGCCTCTATCCACAAAAGGAGCTGTAAAAGAATTTCTTGCAAGCTTTTTTCATAATAGCCAAGAATTAGAAGCAATCAAATGTTCAACAATAGGATAATGTACCAAAAAAATCATGGCACATTCATATAATAAAATACTGATATCAATACATACTACAACATAAATGAATCCCTTAAACATTGAAAGAAGTCAAACTCAAAGAAATGATTCCATATAAGTCTGAGGTTCTAAAAATCAAACAATGATGATACACAACCTTCTACAATAATGAGATTAATGCATAGAAATAAATGTTTTGACTCACAGAAAGAAAGGGGAAGATATCTGAGCATGTCTAATTCTGCTTATTTTCTCCTCTAAACATAAGCATCTTCTCTTTTCTAATTCTTGTTAAATTTTATGATCTTGGGTATATTTTTCTGAAGAACACTATTAAAATGTCTGAGATTATAAGAGGTAAGAAAAATTACATGTGAAATATTAAATGTTTCTTGAAAGAAAGCACAAATAATCCCTAGACAAAATGAATAATTCAACTCAGACCCTCCTATCTTCTTGAAGTGTAAACAATATGTAATAAAATCTATTATTTAGTGGCTGCTGCATGAATTTTGAATAAAAATAATTTTATAATGATCTTTAGTATGCAACATTCATCATAAATATACCAACAAGGATCTCTTAGGACTGCCATTTCTATATATACCTTTCCATTATAACGTGGCACAAAGTTTGTCAGAAATTACTGGACACACTGGGAGTTCTTGATAATTTTGATGGAATATGACGTAATGGTATAGATGGACAAAATTTTCACTGCTTATTGTTTATTTGATAGATGATTGACTCCTGTGTATCTTTGATGTTGCATTTTATGCTGGCAATTCATAAAGAGTCTCTAACAGAGATGAAAATTCTGATAGGACATTATTAAAAGTGTTTTGAGAGAAGCAAAAGGTGATTGCACTAGCTTCACATTAAAAAGTCACAGGTGCAGTTGCCTTTGTGCAACTTTGTGGATGGTTTAAGAAGGTACTGATGTTGTGTACCTCACATACAAACACGTTTTGCCTGAGTGACTGAGCCCTGTCTTGTTAAATGAAGATTCTGGAATCTCCCTCCTTACAGGTATGCCAAGGCTTATTTACAGTCCTCTTTTTGAGGAAACTGGCGGCATTGTGCTGCTCATTGTACTGCTGCTTCTCAAGTCATAATCTGCATCTTTCTCTGTTCCCTGTGCTTTTTATTTTTTATTTGTATTATGTTTTTGTTTTTTTCTTGCGAGGCTTAGCAGAAGTAAAAGTAAATGCTGATGACTGTAGCTGATATAACCACTCTTATTTTACCCTTGGAGACTTCAAAAATAAGAGAAATCTTACACAGATATAAAAAGATTGCTCTGCTGTAGCATTTGAACACCCTCAAAATGTTTTTTTGAAAGGGCAAGCATCTCTAATTGTCTTTATGAAGAATTGGTTCACTGAGGAACTATTTTTTACATAGACCCTTCATAAAAAGCCCTTTTTTAGAATCTGTCCTCAAAATACCTTTAATTATTTTAGACATGTTTATGTGGCTCTTCTCCAGGGCCAAGCTTTCTTTAGAGTGAGCATAAATCTGATTGTAAACCTTTAAGTAGCATATTTCTTCTCCATTTGTCTTCAATTCCTCAGCATTCTTCCTGTAAAGGCCCAGTATTTTGAGGCCAACAGCACATGAATAAAATATCTTCAGGATTGAACCTCTTCCTTTATTTTGAAATCTCTCCTGATATTTTAATGATCACTTAGAGGTTCATTATCTCACATATTTTAAAAATCTTGATATTGATAGTTGTGTATTGATCTTATCTCATTCAAAAGACTTTCTGGTATCATCCCATAGTGCATCAAATTGAATGCCTGCAGCGTTTATATTTTAGATATATTTATGTGTGAATTAAACATGTGTTGACATAATATCTTGCGGGTTGTATTTATTCCTCTCCTGTGTATTTATAGGTTTTGCATCACTGTCATAAACTTTTTTGCATGAATTTATTCAATAATTTGTATCTCATACGAGTATGAGTTGGTATCTCATATTTATTTATTCTCTCTAATCAAGTCCTCCTAGAATTTTGTATTATCACATGACAGCACACTTAAGCAATGATATTAGCACATTGGGAGTAAGCACATAAGGCTTCTTGCAGTAAAAGATCTGGGGGCTTCTGACACTTCAAGCTCTGGGGTATCAAGGATCAATGTCTTGTGCCAGGCACTATTCTGCCGGCTGGAACTATAGATATGAACTACACAGGCAAAGGTTTTGTCTTTATGGTGTTTATATTATAGAAGTGAGCAATATAAAGTGAAAAATATGTAATATATCTATAGAGTATAACTAGGGAAAAGAAATAAAAGAATGATGAGACAATAGGATAAGTGAGTGCTATTTTAGGTAGGGTCATGAGATGTTTCCCTGAGAAGATGGCTTTTGAAAAGACCAAGAACTGAACTAAGTATGTGAATGGGCTTTGGAGATATATATGTAAAAGAAGAACGTTTCAATCAGAGGGAATAATAAATTTAAAAGTGAGAGTTAACAAGAAAATTTGAGAAATGGAGAGAAGACTAGGGTGACTGAAGTGGGATGTTAGAGGTGAGGAGAGAGAGAAGAGTTGGGGTTAGAGAGAGAGGCATGATAAAGACCATGTGGCGCCTTCCAAACCATGGTGAGAAGTTAAGCTTTTTTAAAAAATGAGTGGAAATTATTATAGGGTTTTGAGCAGACGAATTATATAATTTGACTTATACTTTAAAAGAATTACTTTGGTTTCTATGGGGAGAATTGAAGAGAGGGAGAAAAATGGAAAAGATGGAAGACTGTTTAGAAAGTTCAAACAGGAGATCATGGTGACTTGGTCTAGGGAAGCTAGGGTTTGGGTAGTAGAGGTGGTAAGATATTATCAGACTTTGGATATATTTAGAAGACTGAACCAATGGGATTTGATGATGGATAGTTTATTATATTTTTTATTTATGAGAAAAGAAATGTTTATGGAAGTTAAATAACTGGAAGCAAAGAAGTGAAAATTACCTCATTAATAATGCTGATAATATTCTATAATAGTTCTTTGGGTAGAGATTTCATGCATGCTCATTTAAAACTTATGTCCCAAAACTAATGTAAATATTATGTGTCTTCTTTATATGTGTAAAATACACATTGAACTTAATATTTTAAAAGTTGAGTGTCTGGCCTAAAATTTTCATGCTAGTATTTAGCATTTGCAAGATAAAGAAGAGTAGAAAGCAGATATGGAACACGAATGGAAGTCTATTACATCTCACCCCTGGTTCCTTTCAGTATCTGTTCATCCTTGATTCATACATCAATTACCATATCATTATGGAGTGATGTCAATTTAATTGTATTTCCATTTAAAATAAAAAATGTTAGCTGCCATGTTTATATAATGGGAAAAATGAAGGAATATAAAACAATAAATTAACATAAATCATAACTGCCCCATTTGCTGGCAATGTAAATTTTACCTGAATAAATCAATGGAATCATCCCTATATTCTTTTAACAGTCATTCAGTTTTGGCCATAATATCTGCTAACATATCAAGTGAATGGCATTTCTTACCTGTTGGGTGACACAGCATTTCATTCTGGCAAGATCTAAGTACTTGGTGGTCTTGTCTTTATTAGGTTGTTGCAGTTCCCCATTATTAAGACTGTTGGGCAAAAAAAAATAAATTCCCTGCATCCAAATGGTGTTCCTTGTGTCCGCTACATAGCATCAATACAATTGCCCCTGGTAATCATGTTCAATCATCCTGACCAGAACAATAGCCCCCTTCTCTGAATGTTGGTTTACCATTATATATAAAAAGAAAATCCTCAAGAAATGGTAGTAGCATTCAAATCACTTGAACCATGATAATGTTTGGTATTAAAACATTCCTCTCTTGGACCTCAGGATGGCTAAACACATTGAACTCAAGGTCATAAGGAAAGGAATTGTAGATTCTGCAACTGAGATAGTAGGGATAATAGAGAGAAAAGGCAATCCTACTTTCTTCTTTTGGTACTTAAGATCACATACAGAAAATGGAACCATATTTTGGTTTTCACTTTAAGAAGTATACCATGTCCTTCTTAAAACAGCACCAAAATTCACAGAATTGTCAGTCAGCTGGTACCATGGGTGAGCCTTCAGTAGTACATTCCCGTGTTCTGTCAAACTAAAGATTCTGAACAATAGAATATGCTAATGAATTAAGACAAATAAATTTTGTGGGCAGGAGCTCATTGCTCTTTTCTTTTCCTTCAAATCTATCTTTTGCTAATATACCTCTAGCCAAAGATGTTGAAACCAGTTTTCACTCAATCTTTGTTTATAAAACTTCTAAAATTAAGTGTGCTGTGCTATTTGTTCCAAGAAGTGTTTTGTTTTTGCTGCTTAAATTAATACTGCACATGGCCTGTGGGATTATTGATTACATATAATAACAGCAGATTTGTCTTAAGTCTGTCTCTTTACAACTTAAATAATTTGGCCCAAGTACATTAGCACAAAAGCCACTAAAGCAGGGAGCTTTAGGTCAATTGGTTTAAAATCCTTAGTTATTAAGTAACTAAAGGGTTTTTTTCTTTCTTTTGAGCAAAAAGATTAAGGAGGAAAATTGGATCATATATCTAATTCAGCATAGGGATTGCATCTGCAAAGTATTCAGGACCAAACTAAGCTTCAAAGCGTCTTAGAAGTTGAGTTTCTCCTTCCTTTGCTTTTCTCCTCTGGAGTCTGAGGAGATCTTGGTGTTAATGATGCAGGTTTTGGCTGCAAAGATAATTATGAGAGCCCCTCCTTTTACTTTTGGGCTGATAGAAATCACATTTTTTACATTTTTCTTGCACTTTCTGTCCGTTTGCTGATAATGAACATAAAAAGTGAGAGCATGAAAAACAAGGGTATTTTCCCAAAGTGAGTTGCAGGGTCTTACCACAGTCATCAAATATATAGAGAAATGGTAGTGAAAAGCTTAAGAAACTAACCAACACCAAGCCAGAGTCATATATGAATTGGAAGTAGTCCTATCACAAAAACTTAACATCAGAACATGCTGAGATGAGGAACCATAAGTGTTGCTTATATCTCTGTGTTTTATATGTGTCACAAGGTCAGAAATAAAAACATATTTAAAAATCTTCTCTTCTAAGGTTGCAGGTAAATTACAGGATGCCAGTTAAATTTTAATTTCAAATAAATCAAGTATATATTTAGTATAAACATGTCCAAATTATATTGGGACATGTTTATTATTTTACTTGGGACACTCTTATACTAAATAATATATTTGTTGTTTATCTGAAATTCATATTAACTTAGTCTCCTGTATTTTTATTGGCAAAACCTGGCAATCCTATGTTTCTTTTCTCTAAATTCTCCTAGGAAAATTATTTTTATAATCTAACAAGTGCTTGACATTTTAATACTCTGATTAGAGTATTGGGTAAGAAGAACTAAAGAATTACTAAAAGAGGATACATTTATTTAGAATAGAAAGAATGTGAGGATTCTCATGGGAGGACAAAACAGATCTGGGGAGTGGCAGCTGGGGTAAGAATATGAGGAGTGGGTAGAGGTAGATTATAATAATGGGTTGAAGTTTCAGAAGAGATAGAAGAGAGTTTGGGAAATAGGTGCCATATTGTGAGAGGGATTTAGAATAGAATTGGGCAGATGGTTTTTAGAAAGTCTTGCTCCTTGTTGTAAAATATAATTCCTCATTTGGTATCTCATCAATTGATTTCAAGAAAGATATTACTCTTCTAGTTTTTCTGGGATGTGTGTGTGTGTTTATTAAGTGTTAGATTTACTTTTTTAAAGTTTTGACGTCTAGCTAGAATTGGCCAATTGATGGCCCAATTTAGGTGACATCAAGTACAATGCACATTGATCATTTTCAGAGCATGGGGATAGTCTTGTCAAAGGCCCAAAATGCTACCAATAAAATTGTAAAACAGCAATTTAATATTGACTGAAGGGTTTGGAGTGGTTTGTGTAGGAAAAAAATCTCATTCTAAATAGTAGCCATAAAACAGACAACTGTAAACTTCCAAATTTAGGAAGTCATTTCAGTGAAAGATCCTTGTTGGGAGTGTGTTATTTCTAGTTCTTACAGACTCACTTGTCAGTTCAATAGTTCTGCTTCAGGGATTCCCATTAAGTTCTTGAGTTACAGGCCCATGTCTGACTGCCCCTAATTATAACTGCAAAATGAGCTGTAACTAAAAATGTCATTTAGTTCCCCATTAGCATTTATATCGTTGCACTACAGTTTTGAATTTCTGCCTTTGTAAGGACACTTGAAATTTCAAAGCAGATTGTAAACTAAGAAATGACCAAGAGTAGGGCCATTTTTCAGGCTGACAGTGTAAGACAACTGGTTTTTGAGGGTTTGACAAAAGAAGGATTTGGGAAGACTAAGAATACATTGAGGCCGAGTTTAAAGAGAGGAAAAAGTACCAATAACAATACAACAGTCCAAGCATGGTGGCTCATGCCTGTAATCCCAGCACTTTGGGAGGCCAAGGCAGGTGGATCACGAGGTCAGAAGATCGAGACCACCCTGCCCAAAAGGGTGAAACCCCATGGCTACTAAAAAAAAAGAAAAAAAAAAGCCAGGCATGGTGGCATGTGCCTGTTATCCTAGCTACTCGGGAGGCTGAGGCAGGAGAATTACTTGAACCCAGGAAGTGGAGGTTGTAGTGAGCCAAGATCGTGCCACTGCACTCCAGCCTGGGCGACAGAGTGAGACTCCATCTCAAATAATAATAAGAAGAATAATAATAAACATTCAAGCACCCACCACTCAAAACTTTTAAAAATATTAGCATTCCTGCTTAGATATATTTTCTGTTAAAAATATAAAGTAGATAAAGGTATAATATTGAGCCACCTTTAGTTGCTACCTCTCCAAGGGCTACCACCATCAAGATTTTGGTGTATAGCCTTAAAACCTATGTTTGCTTCTACCTGTGAGTTGTAAATTGCACAAGCATAGGTTGTGGAATTTAATGGTGAAACAATCCCATGTGTCTCCCTTTCCTTTTAACAGATGATCTGGATATTTACTCTTTTCAAGTAGTGGACAGAAATTTGGATAGTCTATGGCATTTCTAGCAGCCCTTGGTTAAAACAGAGTTACGTGGTTATTTAATGCACTGAGTATTGTCTTAATTTGATAATTAAATTTTCCAGTCTTGTAGAATCATTGCAGTCCTACGTAATAGTCAAAACTCCAAACCTGATTTAGTGTTGAAACTTCTTCCCATTCCTAGCCTGGTTCAGGTGCATAAGGAAAGTTTGAGGTTGGGAAAGCAGATACATGGTTTGCTTTCTCTCTACCTTGAGTTTCTACAGGGCTTTCTTTGGCTTCTTAACTTTGATTCTGTGTCCTGCAGGGTGGAAGGAAGTTGAGTAGGGAGGAGGTGTAAGGAGACAGGCAAAGTTCTGACTTAACAGATAAAGGTCTGTAGCAGTCAATGTCCTGGAAGGGAACATGTGCAAACGAAGTGATGGCCAAGAGTGTAGTGAAAGGAGTGTTTTCTAAGGGAAAGTGAAACATCCCCAGTGAAGTTGTAAAGCCACTACCATCCCTGAGATCACACCCAACAGCTTTGGCCTTAAGTGGAGAAATACAGGCACTGCCAATCTGCAGCCCAGCTGTGAGAATGCCAGGGGAATAAATAAACCAGGTTCTTTTACTGTACCCTCCAAGATCTTCCACTGCCTAAAACCAGCCAGCATCTAGAGGTTTGATGCAATCCTTAGAGGGGCGGGCTTATACAGCTAAATCTTTCTCTTTTGGGTACTTTGATGGGTCTTCAAGTAGTTTGCCGTTTCTCTCCCCTACCCTGCTTAACTTGTAGGGTACTCCCATCTGCATTTCCCAGATTAGGGAGAATGTATCCTGATTGCAGTTTTTTGCTGTCCCTGTCTTAAGCTTCCCAATTCTAACTATGTCTATTCCTCCAGTGATGCTCTTTCTTCCACCTTGCCTACATCTGGCCCAAGGAAATCACTGATACGTGCTTGGCCCTAAAACATAATGAGAGTATGTATCAAAAGGGTGTAGCACTTTGCCTTCAATCTACTTTCAGATCAGGAGGTCCACTCATCTCCATCCTTTTATGATTTTCCAGATTAGATTCAGAAACTCATCCCAGACTTTTGGGACATGTAGTAGGTTTTCTGAATGAAATATTTAACTAAGTACAGAGAGAATCAATTTATCACATACTGTTCTGTTTTTGCCTTATGGTTTCTGTTCCATTTTTATTATCTTTGAATATTTAAAACATCCTTAGTCTAAATGTCACTTTTAGAATAATCTTGTAATTCTCGTTTGGAATTATCTTGTATTTCACAAGTGGCAGTTTGTGATTTTTGATAACGTCACTGACTTTTTTTTATGGGAGTGCCCAAGTTATAGAAGTGACTTTACAGAGATGACTTAATATTTTGCCTCTGTTAGGACTCATATGTTTTATTGATTATAGACTATTTTTAGGTTTAGTACTTGTCCTGAGATCCATTATCATGACAACTGTGTGTTTTGGCCCTCACATGGGTGTAGCATAGGAGCCAGGTTCAATGGCTTTGTTTATTTCTACTCATGGCTCCAGAAAGGTGGCAGTCTCCTTGTTGCTTTTATGAGTTAGTAGGTAGATTTTTGTGTAGAATAATTTTGAGATATCCTGGCTTTGTGTACAGTAGGCGTTTAGCTTGAACACCTCTTGCATACAGAGGATAAAACTGTAAGTCCTCGATGTTGCCTTCTGAAACATTAGTAAACCACTTTGAGTTATTAGATGTTTTATTCTTGGTTTCAAGCTGTAATATTTATAATATTTTTTCATTTTTAAAATCTGGCATTCCTGTATATTTAGATTATATGTGTCAGAGGTGACATATCTGCTTACCCTGCTTTATTAACTCAAGGTAAGTATTTTAGTTTAAAAGGGAATTTTTTTGGTAACAAATTGGGCATTTTCATTTCTGTATAATTTTGCTCTTGTTATTTCAGTAGTGCAATATAGGCCACATAACATTATAATTTCTAACAGTTTAATCCATTAAGTAAGACCTCCAAAATTTACAGAGATACTACAAATGCATTTCTAGGATGAAAATTTTTATTTGCATGTTAGTGTGAAAGCAATCACAAAAAGTCATATTTCTAGATATATTCTACAAATACAATTACATTCTACTCTAAATGGTGATTAGAAATTTTTTTCTATTATACATAATAAAAATTAAAATTAAGGAAAGGCATTCCAGCTTGCATTTTGTTTTAATGTTAAGAATAATAATAGTTCTCACAATAAATTGTTAGAGACAATGAAAGATTCATGTACAATATTTATGGTCTTTTATTTTTTACTTATTCGATTACGTAATTTCAAACACATGAGGCATTATTTTTAAAAATAGATAAGCAGAAAAGTCTTCCAGAAATTTAAAAAGGAAAAGAACAAAATGTGATACATTGGAAAACTACTTGTGAATTACCATCTGATATTTCAAAGTTCAAATTATAGCCTTGTACCACATAATGACATTTCGGTCCACGATAGACGATGTATATGATGGTGGTTCCGTAAGATTTTAATACCGTATTTTTACTATAACCTCTCTATGTTTAATACACAAATACTATTGTGTTACAATTGCCTGTAGTATTCAGTATAGTAACATGCTGTACAGGTTTGTAGCCTAGGAACTATAGGCTATGGTACATACTCTAGGTGTGTAGTAGGCTACACCATCTAAGTTTGTGTAAGTACATTCTATGATGTTTGCACAATGACAAAATCGCCTAGTGAAGCATTTCCCAGAACACATCCCTGTCGTTATATGACACACAACTATTATCACTAGGTTTGAGAAAATCAATGGACAAACAGGAACTCCAATGGAACTATAGAAATACAAATGAGTAGAAAATTTATTCATTAATATTATAAATCCTATTACTGATTTTAAATGCCTTTTTTTATAACACTAACATTAATGCAGAATGAAGACTGGGTTGCCACACATTAGACTTGAAAATGGAATATTACACTAATTCTGGTCCAAAGCCTGTGGGTAAGATCTTTTAAGTCATTATGTAGAAATAAACCAGATAGTCATGGTGTTAAACATAAGGATTTACATCATTTTCCCATCCATGTCTTGATTAACATCTCAGTTTTGGAGACAGCTTAATAAAATATCAATGGGAATTAGGTTGTTATAGGGAAGTAATATAAGAGTGAACTATTTACAAGATATTGGAAAATAGCTTCAATTATGAAATGTGATATTTTTCTCTGCCTAAAAGTTACATCACAGGAAGCTTTACTTTGCAAAATAATATTAATATGTAAAAAGAATAAACTTTTTTCCTTCAGAATTTTCTGCTTTATGTTTATAGCAACAGTTTCTTGAAATCAAAGGTAATATCTGATCATTAATATCCCATGTTAGAATAATAGTCAAATAATCATAATTGCACCAGTTAATTCTCTAGTATATGCTATTTTTCTGAGAGATGAAGGAAAATTTTGTTTTTGGAGCATGTGTCTGCAGAGGTTGATAGATGATTCCCAGGGTAAAGAAGGTAGAAATGTCATAGTGCAGATTTTCTTCTAGCTTAGAAAGCAAACCTCTGGGTTAGAGGAAAATAAGTGAGGATGATCAAGTTTAGATCTTATTTTGTCACCTCTTACTCTATCTTCAAACTATGTTAGTTTGAATTATTCCACAAAGCCACAGTAAAATCAGACTTTTTAGATTTGCCTTCTGGGTTTTATGATTTACCTGACATACTTTTAGTACTCTTCTTAGTTGATCACTCATCATTCTCTTTTAATAAAGTTGAAACAACCCTTAACCTTGGTTTCAGTGACTCCATGCTGTCTTGAGTTTCATTTTCTCACTCACTTGAAATTCTTGTTCTCTGTCTTTAATTTTCAATTTTACTGTTAATTTAAGACTCAACCTAAAACAGCAAAGAGGCGTTACTTTTTTCCAATATAATTTGCAACTCTATTAGACTACAGGAGAAAAAGATGATTATTGTAATAGACGAAAAAGAATTCAACGAAGTGCAATAATATTTGTAATGAAAATATTCAGAAAATTAGGAACACAGGTAATACTCCTTAACTTTACACAAGCCCAACACATATGTCTCTTATAGCTGATAAATTAGATGGTCAAAAAATTAACAAAGATATAGAGCAGCACTCTCCAATAAAAATATATGTAAACCTCATATGTAAGTTGAATCAGTAATTTAAATTACTCATATATAATTCAAAATATTTAAAAAGTAAAAATAGATAAAGTCAAACAATACGATTCTGAATAATTCATGGTTCAAAGAAAAAAATCATAAGAAGAATGTAAAATACATTAAAATGAGTGATAATATGAATGAATAACAAAGCAACATGTCTGTTGGATATAGCTGGATGAATCAGTAAGGGAAAATTTATGGGATTATGTATACCTTGCTGTATGTATGTCTCATCTCAACAGCAACAATAAAATGTAAAAATAATAGATGAGTCCTGTTTCAATTAGAAAAGAGTCAAGACTATGTATATAAAACACCAGTGAAAATGTGCAAAGAATGAGAGTCAAGAGATATAACATCCAAATGTAATGCTCATTCTTAATTCGATTCCAAAAAATAATAGTGAGTATATTGTGGAAGTTCAAATAGACTTAATTATAGCTTATATTAGAAATATTTTAATTTTGTTATGTGTGATACTGGTGTATTATAATCTAGGAAGATAACCTTATTTTTTGTAGATAGATGATGAAGTGTAAATTTGTAATTTACTTTGAAATGATTTAGGAAATGCACATATATGTATATGTGTGTGTGTGTAGAAGAGAGAGAGAATGCAAAGAGAAGAGAAAGAAAAACTTGGCACAGTGTTACTAATTATTAAATATGGGGTTCAATGATACTATTCTTTCCACTTATTTGAAATTTTTTCTAATTTTAATTATATGTTTTATAATATTTCTACATTATAAATTATTATAAATAAATACAATTAGAACATACTTGCATTTATTACATATTGTACAATTAAAATATACAATATTTTAATAAAAAATTTAAGGCAAAGAAGAAAAAAAGGAATATTAGATAATGTGGGAATTTGCAAATTCTTTAAATAAGTCGCTGTTTTTCCATTTATTCAGCTCCACTGATGATCCTTCCTGGTTTGAGATAGTTTAGGTTCAGGAAATATTCTCAGTTATTTCTCTGGTTTGTGGTTTACTTGAGCCAAAACTACCAGATGGGCTCTGTGGTGAGCTTCAGTCTCATGGAAAAGCTATGAAACACTGCTGACCTTGACTTTGGTCTGATCCTTGGAAACCTGCACGTGATGCTGCACATCATCAGGTTCCAGCTTAGATCGTTTACTGTGTTAGACAGTAGGGCATGCAGCTGGAGTCAGTATTGACATGGCTCTCTGGATTTTACTAAGACTTTTTCAGTCCATTGGAAACTGATTTTATATAATAGAAAAAACAAACAGCTTGCTCCAAAACTTTTTGAACAAATTCAGTGGAAATCTAAAAACTGACAAGCTTAGCTCCGTTCCAAAGGAGTATGCAAAAAAAATTGTTTCTAGCTAATGCAATAATATACTAAAAGGAAATAAAGTAGACAGACTAGGAAGAAAGAAAGAAAATTTTCATTGTTCAGACAACATAATCATCTATGTAGAGAGCCTGAAAGAATAAACAAAACAAATTCTGGAATCAATAAACAATTATAGCATAATTGCAGGATACAGAGTTAATGTAGAAAAGTCAATTGGTTTCCTATGTATCAGAAACAAATAAATGGCATTTGAAATTAAAAATATAATAGCATTTACATCAACACCTTCCCAAATGAAAACTTAGGTGTTAATCTAACAAAATATGGACAAGATTTATATGAGAAAAACTATAAAAACACTGATTAAAGAAATCAGAGAAGAACTAATGCGAATATATTCCATATTTATCAATATAATTTTATCTTAATTTACACAATCCCAGTTAAAGTCTCAGCAAGTTATTTTGTGAATACTGTGATTTCTTTTTTCCTTTTTATTTTATTATTTTTTTTTTTAGACTAGGTGTCTCTCTCTTGCCCAGGCTGGAGTGCAGTAGTGTGATCATGGCTCAATGTAGTCTTGAGCTCTTGACTCAAACAATCCTTTGACCTCAACCTCCTGAATAGCCAAGATTACAGGCAAACACCACTATTCCCAGATAATTTTTAAATTTTTTGTAGAGATGGGGTCTCATTATGTTGTCCAGGTTATTCTCAAACTCCTGGGCTCAAGCAATCCTCCCACTTCAGCCTCCTAGTATGCTGGGATTATAGGTGTGAGACACTGCACTCAGCTGATACTGTGTATATTGAAAAGCTGGATTCTAAAGATTATGCACAGAGGCAAAAGATCCAGAATAGCCAATGCAGTATTAAAGAAGAACAAAGTTGAAGGACTGAGAATATCTGACTTCATGACTAAAAAGCTATAGTAATCAAGACAGGCTGATATTGGCAAAAGAACAGACAGATCAGTGGAAGAGAATAGAGAGCTTAGAAATAAACTTAAATAAAAATTATATGGAGAGGCAAAAGATCCAGAATAGCCAATGCAATATCAAAGAAGAACAAAGTTGAAGGACTGACACTATCCAACTTCAAGACTAGCTAGAAAGCTACAGTAATCTAGAGAGTGTTGTATTAGCAAAAGAATAGAAAAACAGATCAATGGAAGAGAACAGAGAGCTCAGAAATAAAAAAATAAATATAATCAACTAATCTTTAACAAAGGAGCAGAGACAATACAATTGAAAAAACAAAAGTCTTTTCAAATAATGGGTGCTGGAACAATTAAACATCCACCTACAAAAAACAGAACAGAACAAAACAAACAAAATATGAATCTAGATGTAGACAATACCCCCTTTACAAAAATTAATGCAAAATGTATCACACACCTAAATGTAAAATGCTAAACTATAAAACTCCTAGAAGATGACATAAGAGAAAAACTAGACGACCTGAGGCTTGGTGAAGATTTTTGCAGTTGCAATGCAAAAGGAGCAATCCATGAAAGAACGAATTGATAAATTGGACCCCTTTAAGACTAAAAATTTCTACTCTGTGAAAGACATTGTCAAGACAATGAAAAAACAAGCCACAGATTAAGAAAATATTTGCAAACGACATACCAGTAAAAGACTTATTACAAATATACAAATAACTCCACAGTAAGAACACAAATAAATCAATTAAAAATGAGTCAAAGACCTTAATAGACAATTCACTTGAGAAGAGATAGGGATAGATAATAACAATATAGCTGTATTCAAAATAAGCACTTGAAAAAATGCTGGACATCATATGTCATCAGGGAGATGCAAATTAAAAGAACAATGGGATACCGCTACATACCTATTAGAGTAGTCAAAAGAAAAAAAAAAAAAAAAGGCCGGGCGCAGTGGCTCATGCCTGTAATCCCAGCACTTTGGGAGGCCGAAGCGGGCGGATCTTGAGCTCAGGAGATGGAGACCATCTTGGCCAACATGGTGAAACCCTGTCTTTACTAAAAATACAAAAATTAGCTGAGTGTGGTGGCACGCACCTGTAATCTCAGCTACTCAGAAGGCTGCGGCAGGAAAATCGCTTGAACCCGGAAGGTAGAGATTATATTGAGCCGAGATCACACCACTGCACTCCAGCCTGGCAACAGAGTGAGACTCCCTCTTAAGAAAAAAAAAAAAAAGAACAATGAAGTACATACAAATTAGAGTAGTCAAATACTGACAACACCATATCCTGGTGAGAATGTGGAGCAATGGAAAGTCTTGTTCATTGCTGTTTGGAATGCAAAATGGTACCACTATTTTGGAAGACATTTTTGCAGTTCCTTATAAAACTACACATACTCTTACCATATGATATAGCATTTGTGCACCTTGACATGTACCCAAGAAGTGAAAACTTATGTCCATACAAAAACCTGTACATGGATATTTATAGCAGCTTTATTCATAATTTCCAAAACTTGGAAGCAACCAAGGTATCCTTTAGTAGGTAAGTAGATAGATAAATTGTGATGTCTCCAGACAATAGAATATTATACATCCCCCAAAATAAGTGAGGCACCAAGCAATGAAAACACATGGGGGAAATGTAAATGCATATTACTAAGAGAAGGAAGCCAATCTGGAAAAGCTACATACTGCATGATTTCAACGATACAACATTTGTAAAAGGCAAAATTATGCAGGCAATAAAAGGATGAGTTCTTGCCAAAGGTTGAGGAGAGGGAGGAATAAATAGGCAGAGTACCAAGGATTTTTATAGCACTGAAATTATTCTGTATTGTACTGTAATGGTGGATCTATGTCATTATAGAATTTTCCAAGCTCATAGAATGTGCAACACTGAGTAAACACAAATACAAACTATGGCCTATGGGTGACAATTACATGTAAATGTAGGTTCATTAATTGTAACAATTGTATCATTCTGGTAGGGAATATTGGTAATGGGGGAGGCTGTGCATATGTAGGGCCAGGGGGTATATAGGAAATCTCTGTACCTGGCGCTCGCTCAATTTTGCTGTGAATCTAAACATTATCTAAAAAATAAAGTCTATTAAAAATTAAGTCCATCTTAGAAAGTAACAATCTAAACCACTAGCTAGACTAACCAAGAAGAGAGAAGATCCAAATAAACACAATCAGAATTTTAAAAGGAGACATTACAACTGACACGGATGAAATACAAAAGATTATTAGAGGCTTCTATGAGCACCTGTATACTCACAAACTAGAAAACCTCGAGGAAAATGGATAAATTCCTGGAAACAACCTCCCAAGATTGAACCAAGAAGAAATAGAAATTCTAAACAGACCAATAATGAGTGGTGAGACTGAATCACTAATAAAAGATCTCCCAACCACAACAAAAAAGTCAAAGATCAGATGGATTCACGGGCAAATTCTGCCAAACAAACAAAGATGCTGGTACCAATCCTACTGAAAGTGTTCCAAAAAATTGAAGAGGAGGGAATCCTCCCTAACTCATTCTATAAAGTCAGTATGATCCTCATACTAAAGACAGACAAGGACAGAACAACAATAAAAAATACAGAACAGTAGCCCTGATGAACACAGATGCAAAAATCTTTAACATAATACTAGCAGACCAAATCCAATAGCACATCAAAAAGATAATACACCATGGTCAAGTGGATTTTATTCCAGTGATATAAGGATAGTTCAACATATACAAATCAATAAATGTGACTCGTTACATATACTGAATTAAAAACAAAAACCTCATGATCATCTCAGTAGATGCAGAAAAAGCATTTGATAAAATTAAATGTTTATTCAGGATAAAAACCCTAAACTGGGCATTGAATAAACATACCTCAAAATAAGAAAGGCCATATACAACAAAGCCACAGCTAGCATCACACTGAATGGGGAAAAGGTGAAATCAATTCCCCAAAGAACTGAACAAAAAGACAAACAAGACCACTTTCACCACTCCTATTCAACATATTACTAAAATTCCTAGCCAAAGCAATTAGGTGAAAGAAAAGAAAAAAGAAAAGAAGAGAGAAAGGAAGAAAGAGAGGGAGGGAGGGAGGAAGGAAAGAAGGAAGGAGGGAGAGAAGGAAGGAACGAAAGAAAGGAAGGAAGATCATCCAACTTGGAAAAGAGAAAGCAAAATTATCTCGGTTTGCTCACAATATGATTATATACCTAGAAAACCCTAAAGACTCCTTCAGAAAGCCCTTAGATTTGATATTTGAATTATTTAAGGTTTCAGAATACAAAATCAACGTACAAAAGCAGTGACATTTCTATACAACTATAACAATCAAGTGAAGAACCAAATCAAGAGCTCAATCCTATATATAATAGCTATAAAAATAAAATAAAATACCTAATAGTATATTTAACTAAGGAGGTGAAAGATCTGTACAGGGAAAACTACAGAACACTGATGAAAGAAACTGTAGATAACACAAACAGAAAAACATTCTATGCTCATGGATCAGAAGAATTAATATTGTTAAAATGACCATAATACACAAAGCAAGCTACAGAGTCAATACAATCCCTATCAAAATACCAAAGTCATTTTTTCACAGAATTAGAAAAAAATTCCTGAAATTCACATGGAACCAAAAAGGACCCTGAATAGCCAAAGCAATTTGTAGTAAAAAGAATAAAGCTGGGGGCATCACATTACCTGACCTCAACTTATACTACAAGCTATATAACCAATATGTGTACATGGTACATGGTACTTGAGTAGAAATAGACACTTAGATCAATGGAAAAGAATAGAGAAACCAGAAATAAAGTTAAATATCTACTGCCAACTGACCTTTGACAAAGTCAACAGAAACATAAACCAAGGAAAGGACACCCTATTCAATAAATGGTGCCTGGAAAACTGGATTTCTATATGCAGAACAATAAAACTGCACCCTCATTTCTCACTGTGTACAAAAATTAACTCAAGATGGACTAAAGACTTAAATGTAAGTCCTAAAACTATGAAAATATTAGAATAAAACCTAAGAGAATGTCTTGCTGTCTTCCAGACATTGGTGTAGGCAAAGAATTCATGACTAAGACCTCAAAAGCACAAGCATCGAAAACAAAAATAGACAAATTGGACTTAGTTACTAAGAGCTTCTGCACAGCAAAAGAAATAATCAGTGAACAGACAATCTGCAGAATGAGAGACAATATTTGCAAAGCATGAGTCTTACAGGGGATTGATATCCATAATTTACAAGGAAGTCAAACAGATCAACAACAATAACAAAACAAAAATAACCCCATTAAAAAGTTGGTGAATGACATGAATAGATATTTTTCAAAAGATGACATACAAATGGCCAACAGGCATACGAAAAAATGCTTAACATCACTAATCATTAGAGAAATGCAAATGAAAACCACCATGAGATACCATCTTACACCATCAGAATAGCTATTATTAAAAGACAAAAAATAACAGATGTTGGCAAGGATGCAGAAAAAAGGGAATGCTTATACACTGTTGGTGGGAATGTAAATTAGTACAACCTCTATGGAAAACAGTATCTAGAGTTCTCAAACAACTAAAAGTAGAACTACCATTTGATCTAGCAATTCCATTACTGTGTATCTTCTCAAAGGAAAAGGAATTATTATATCAAAAAGACACCTGCACTTGTATGTTTATAGCAGCACTATTCACAATTGAAAAGTCATGGAATCAACCTAAGTGTCCATCAGTTGGTGATTGGATAAAGAAACGTTAAGCAGAACATTAATTTTTCTTAAATCAGGCTTTCACTTAGATTGTCAATGTGTGTTCATTTTCTTCCAACTCCATCCGAGGCTCATTCTTGCTAGTAGATCAAAGGACAGTTAATGAAAAGAAGTCGTCTTTTCCTTCATGGGCTTCTTTATCATGCCAGTTTCAAATTCTGGAAATAGAAAATATTTCTTCAAGTTTAACTTAACTTTTGAATAAACTAGCTGGACTTCTAGAATCACACCCAAAATATCTTTGGACTTCTTTTCTCTTTCATGAAAATGAGCTTGGATTATTGCTCTTTAATTATCAGTTTAAGAATCTGTGGCTACTTAAGAGAGTACTCTTTTGTTCAAATTAAACATGAATATAAATATATTTTCTGAAAATGGTAAATTTTTAAATATATAAGTCTAATATGTGAGTTTTATATTTTTATTATATTTTAATTATAATTACCACTCCATTATATCATCAATATTAAAGTATTATATGTATAGTTTATCAGTAGAGACGTAAAAATCCAAAGGTAATTTTGCTTTGATGAGAGTTATTTACTATAATTCTATGACAAATGTAAAACTTGACTTTTACTTCAATAGTAATTTTTTAATACAATCATGTAACTATGACCTATAATAACTATGGGGTACAACTGAAACTATGTATTTTTAGAGAGAAATCTATATTATAAAACATTTCTATCAAAAAAGAATAAAGGATAAAGCTTATCAACTACTTGGCTTGCCAAGTAAGAAGTGGAAGTGAACCCAAAATAAATGAGGAAGAAAATAAAGATAACAAGAGAAACAGAATATTCAAGAGAAGATAATTAAAAGACAAACTTGTTTCTTGAAAGATAACAAAATAAAAAACTCAACTGAGATTTTTTTTTAGCCTAGGGAAGGCTCAGATAAATAATATTAGGACAGAAGAGGAACATAATTAGAGAGATAACAAATTTTTAAAAATATGGTAGAAATATCATAATTTTATTCCTATAAATTTAAATAACCAGATAAACAATAAACACAACATAGGGTAGGTCTTGGAAAACTACTGCATGACAAAAAAGTTTTTTAAAATGAGATTTACAGCACAACCTCATTTAGGCAAATTTGCAAGATACACTTAAAACACCGTTATATGTTTTACAGGAGTATGCATATCATTTTAGCTTTTTAAAATTAACTTTCTAGCTATAATTTATGAACAACAATACAAGTCAGTCATTTTAAGGATATGGCTTCATGTGTCTGACAGATATACAAAAGAATATAAGCACCACTAAAATAAAGATATAGAACATTTCAATCAATGCCAAAATGTTCCCTTATGTTTCTTTGCAGTCAATTTTCCCCCACCTCAACCACAGACACTCATTGACCTACTTTCTATCTCTAAAGATTAATTCTGCTAATTATATTTTGAGTTGATTTTTGTGTATGGTGTGAGGTAAAAGTGAAGGTTCATTTGTTTATGCCGTATGAATATAGGACTTCCAGCACAATTTGTGAAAAACACTATCGTTTCTCCATTAATTTTTTTTTGCTACTCATGTCAAAATGTTAAAATGTAATTAATAATATGGATCTATTTTCGGTCTCTCTCTTCTGTTTCATTGATCTGTATGCCTGTCTTTCTAGCCACATTATATTGCCTTCATTATTATTATTATTATTTTTGTTATTATTATACTTTTAAGTTTTAGGGTACATGTGCACAATGTGCAGGTTTGTTACATATGTATCCATGTGCCATGTTG
>NW_026652289.1:91102816-91136674 GCF_009828535.3 Hylobates moloch | reverse complement strand
TGGGGCTGGGAGCTGGAGACCGGAGCTGTTCCTATTCGGCCATCTTGCCCAACATCGATTGCAGTATTTACGTCTTGAAAATAGATCCACACACTGAGTAAACTCTGTCTTCTAGTTTTTTTTTTGTTTGTTTTGTTTTTTTTTAGTTAGTTTGGATATTTTAGTCCTTTGCATTTCCATTTAAATCTTTACGCAAAATTTTTTTGAGATTTTGAACTGAGTAGTGTTAAATAACTACCCTGTGTTAATTTTCAGATAAATTTGGGGAGAATTAATACCTTAGCAATATTGAATCTTCCCATCTATAAAAATGACATATCTTTTTATTTCCTTAGGGCTTAATTTCTCTCAGCTAAGTTTTAGAGTTGTCATGTATCTTGCACATAGTAATACCTATTTGTATACATTTTATGATTTTCATGCCATTGTAAAGGACACTAACTGATCAAATTTTATAAATATATATAAATTTTATAAAATTTTATCAATTAATGTCCTTTTATTAATCCAATACATATTTGTTGTGTGTCCACTATATATACCAATTCTTTCAAAAAATGTTTTCCATATGTTTGTCACAAGTATGTAGAAATATAATTGATTTTTGTATAATAATCTCGTATCCTAAAACTTTACAAGTTTATTTATTAATTCCATTTGCTTTCTTTGTAGATGTTTTTTAATTCTCTACGTATGTTACCATGAAATCTTTACATTGTTTTACCTCTACATTTTAATTCTATGTGAATTTTTCAACTTGCCTCATTTATTGGCTAGATTCTTTAGTACTATGTTGAATAAAAGTGGTGAAACGGAAGTCATTGTTTTGTTTCTAGTCTTAGAGAAACAAGTGTTTCATTAACAAAAGTGTTCAGCACTTCAGCATTCCATCTGTCAGCTCTATGTTTTCCCTAAGTGGTCTTCAGATGAATACGTTCTTTTCTATTCTTGGTTTTCTGATAGTTTTTATTATAAATGTGCGTTACTATTTTCCAAGTGTCTTTTAGAAATATATTGAGATTAGCGTGTAATATTTTTCCCATTATCCTGTCAATATGGTGAATTATAATATTTACTTTTTAATGTTAGAGCAACTTTGCATTTCTAGGATAAGACCCACTTGATCATTTCTTCGATTCTGTCTTATCTTCTGTTAAGTCCAACCAGTCATTTCTTTTTAATTTCAAATATGCTAATTTTCAGTTTTAGAGATTGTTTGGTCTTGTCTCTCATCTTTCATTACTGATTGTGTTAATAAGTCCTTGAACATATTTATAACTTTTTCAAAGTTCTTTGCTAATTCAATCATTCTGTCATGTTTGAGTCTGTTTCTTTTTTTTTTCTTTTCTCTTTTTTTTTTTGGAGACGGAGTTTCGCTCTTGTTGCCCAGGCTGGAGTGCAATGGCACGATCTCTGCTCACCACAACCTCCGCCTCCCAGGTTCAAGTGATTCTCCTGCCTCAGCCTCCCGAGTAGCTGGGATTACAGACATGCGCCACTATGCCCAGCTAATTTTGTATTTTTAGTAGAGACGGTGTTGCCCCCCTGTTGGTCAGGCTGGTCTCAAACTCCCGACCTCAGGTGATATCCCACCTCAGCCTCCCAAAGTGCTGAGATTACAGGCATGAGTCACCGCGCCCGGCCTAGTCTGCTTTCAATGACTGATTTTTCTCCAGATTATGGCTTTTTTCAGCTGCTTTGTCATATGTCTACTATGTTTCTTAGATGCTTGTCATTGAGAATATTACATTTTTGAGTGTGTTTTGTTGTCTACCTATTTATTTATTTATTTATTTATTTAAGGAGACAGAAGCTTGCTCTGTCACCAGGCTGGAGTGCAGTGGTGTGATCTCGGCTCGCCGCAACCTCCGCCTCCTGGGTTCAAGCGACTCTCCTGCCTCAGATTCCTGAGTAGCTGGGACTACAGGTGAGCGCCGTCATGCCTGGCTACATTTTTGTATTTTAGTAGAGACAGGGTTTTCCCGTGTTGCCCAGGCTGGTCTGGATTTCCTGAGCTCAGACAACCCGCCTGCCTCAGCCTCCCAAAGTGCTAGGATTACAGGCGTGGGCCACTGCGCCCGGCCTTTGTTGTCCTTTTAAAAGAGAGTTAAGTTTTTTTGTGGGTAGCAGTTATATAACTTGTGGACTAGCTTAATCATTTTGAGGCTTTGTTTTGGAAATTATTACAGCAATTCTAGATTAGCCTTACTAATTTTGCGTTACTCTTTGAGGGTACCTCATGAATTTCCTGGGTATTCTACAAGATCTTTCCACTCTGGATTGTTAGTATTTTACTATCTCTTAGTGTAGTCTAAGCTCTAGGAATTGTTCATCTGATTATTCTTTGCCTCTGCCTAACTTTGTGGAGTTTTATTATGTATGCTACCATTTATTGTCTGGAAGAAGCTCAAGTGGATCCTTGTGCAGATATCTGAAACGATAATCTGCCAATCTTCCTCCTCTACTATACTTTGCCCCATGCCTTCTGACCACCTTAGTCTCTTCTCCCCACCTTTAATCTCTGTCTCCTCAACTCAGTGTGACTAAAGTTTTCTGCTTGGGCTCCCTGTCTTCCTCTGGTACACTAGAATGGTCCTATGTGTAAAACATTAGGATAATCACAGAACTCACCTCATGTGTGTTCTTTCTCTCAGGGATGGCAGCCGTGTATACAAGTCTAATGTCTAAAATGGCTTTCCGTAGTCAAATGTTTAATAGAGTTGTTTAATGTACTTTTATCTATTAGTCTAGTTGTTTATGGCAGAAAGGCAAATCTGATATTAGTTATTCTAACACAAGAGAAGCTGAAGTTCTCCTATACACACACCTTATGGATTTCGATAAAATGTGGCCTGTTTGGGGAATAAAGAGTTAAAAAGCAAAGGAGAAGCCCTGCCTGGATAGAGAATAGGAATACTGTGAACTAGGAAAGTGTGTGTTATTCAATTCAGTAAGTATACCTGGGGTACATTTACAAAGTTATATTTAAAACATGACTGTCCCCAGGCAGAACTTACAGGAAGGGCTCATTAGACTACATAGTTCTTTAATTATTGGAGTAGTTTGTGGGGGTGGGGAGGCAAATCAGTGTTCAAAACTGTGGCAGCAGCAATCACATTGTGGCTGGGGGCACAGAGGAATTGGGAATGGGCTAAAATAAGGTTGAGAGGGCATAGTTTTGGATGGGAGGAAAGCTTGGGTATAAACTCAGAAACCAATTTTGATAGCCATTATTACCCCTGAAGTGAGAAATTACTCTGGATAAATCTCTCATTGAAGTGCCAGAGGTTCGTTTAGCAGGAGACTGGCATCTTGTTGTAGTACAATGTCTGGAGGTGTCGTTTATAAGATTAAAGGGACTGAGGTAGCTGGGGTATAGGTCCCACCCAGAGATTGCCTGCAAGATAGCCCCACATGAAAGATTAAGGAGCTGAGCTGCTTGAGTTTTGAAATACCATCCATGGATGGATGACATAGGCAGTCTGCATGTCAGATCAGTAGCCTGGGTTGATTATAGGTGGATCCCCCATGCAGAAACATAAGCTAAGAAAGATCCCCTGGCTCCCCAGAGGACTGAGACAGCTGAAGGTATATGGAATCCCTTAGAGAGTTGCGTGACTTGAGGGCATTTCGGGAAGTATTTGTTCCTAAAATACAGCTATGCCTATCATTGCCGAAAACTGCTTATCACAAAGACCTGGTTAAGATGTTTTGATGGCTTGATATCTTTGTACGTGGGAAGATCTGCTTCTACTCACTGGTCTGATTCTATCAAGTGCCATAAGATGGCTCCCTGGTGTCTCATTTCCCTAGAACGTTCTCTAAGGCTGTCCATCAAATATCTGAGTATTTAGAGAAGTATGATGAAGTAGTTTTTGAAAGGAAGCCTGAAGTCTTTGGGGTTCGGTAGTCCCAGGTCTGGCTTAGCTATCTGGCCCCAGATGCACTAACAGATGTTTTGCAGGACAAGGCAGGCCCCCACTAGTGGCAGTATGGTTTCCAAGTAACAATGTCTAAAATACTACTTTTTGTTTACCATCTTAGCAAAGCTTTTTAAAAAGACAGATCTAACTTTGATGAGTTAATTAATATCACACTCAAACTTTCTTGTATGAAAATCAATGAATTCGCTTTTGTTATAAATGTGTCGGCATGCATCAATAATATTTAAAATAATTATATTATTTATTAAATATTTTATCATGAAGGAATGTATCCTAAGTCAATAACAACTCTGTCATAAATGATTTTTCTGTTTATTGCAGCATTATTTATGATAGTAATATTAAGAACAAATCAAATACTGAAATAGAGTAATTAAATTATTCATGGTAAATTCATTTTAAGCAATAGGAGTTAGGAGTCATGGTGTCATTTTTCAAGGCTACCTAATAGAACAGAAAAATGCTCATATCATAATACCAAGTGAAACTATTAGGAGAGTAATCATATACAATTTGATTCCAATCCTTTAGAAATGCCTGTACATAGACAACAGAGGCAATTGTGGGAGGCAGCGCATTAAAATGTCAGCAATGGTTACTATTGTCATTATGGAAAAAGTCATTACTTTTAACTTTGTATCTTTATTTTTCCCTACATTCTCTACAGTTATTATATATTATATGTTAAAAAAAAAAGTTCATAGAACTCTATGTATTCTTTTTGCAATTTCCTAGGTGTCTACAATTAGTTCAGAATAGAAAGTGTTGTTTTTAAAGTAAACCTTGCACTAATTATCAGCTTTGATGGATTTTCCCTGTATTGTTAATATCTGCTTACAACAGAAGCTGTGACTGCTCCTTTAGACAGATGGCAGAAGCACAGCATTTCTACCTCTTCAGATACCAATTTTCAGGCAAAAAGTAATTTTTAAAAATTTATCAGTTATTGTCCTTTTATTCATCTAATACATATTTATTGTGTTTCCACTATATACCAGGCAGTGTGCTGTTTGCTGAAAAAAACAAGGATGAGTAAAACAAAGTCCCTTCAGCCATGTTGTATATTTATACTGTTAGGAGGAAATAGATAATTTGCTAGAATAAATTAGATATTATAAAATTAGGATCAGACATAATCTAAGTGTTATTTATGTGCAATAAAGTATTGAAATCTCAAAAGAGGACCACACAGTCCTGAACTTTGGTTAAAGATGATTTGAGTAGAACTATTGACACTTACCAGATATAAAAACATGGGGAAGTTATTTAAATTATCCACGCATCAGTTTCTTCTCTGTAAATGGAAGGTAATAATACTTACCTCAGAGGATTTGGTGAATAATAAATAACATGTAAAGTGGTTTGTACAATACTTGGCACATAATATAAACTCAATGAAAGTTGGCTATGACTAACTAACAATTGACTTATATATAATGAGACTAAGAGTATGCAAATAACAATTTAAAAAGCGATTGAAATACTGAATCAAATTATAGCTTACAATTACAGTAGTTTAAACTATGGAGAGCTTAGAGATAATAAGTTCTGAGGTCAATGAAAGTAAATGCTGAATGATTAAATAAAGACATGGCAGTGGAACAAAGAATCATTGAAAAAATATTTCAATAACATAGTGATGAAGAAATAGTGTTAGCAAAGAAGAAGAATAAAACAACACTGATATGTAGTGAATTCTAATACTGTTGAAATATTTATAATATTCATCGGAATATTTTATCAGATAGTTTTCAGTTTGTTTTGTAAAATCTTTACACTCATTACAGATACGTAATTAAAGTTATGTCACTTTCCAGTCTATGTCCCATAAAAATGTCATTTACACAAAAATCCACGGAAAATGTTGAATCAATATTTTTGCTGGTTATTATCCATGTAACCTTCATTCCTGTCCACGTAACCTCCATTCTGTAAGATGAGGGTCATGATTCTGTGTTGTTTGCATTGCTCAGGGAGAAAGGAAGTCTGAACTCTTTTCTAATTGTTAACTGAAGAAAACATGATGGATTATCTGGAGGTCATAGTAGTTTTTGTAGGACTCAATGGAATACTGATGCAGTACATTTAAAATAACAGTATTTACATGTGTGGCAAATTAGAGACCATCCAACATTGCATTCCTGTACTTAACAATAAGAAGAGGAAACAGTTGTTGAGGGCTGATTATGAGCCATGCTGTCTTCTAATCACAGTGCACATAGTGACTCATTCAGCCCCACAACAACTTTAGAAAGTAGGTACTAGTATTTTTTCCCATTTCACAGATAAATAAACAGAAACAGAGAGAGATGAAATAACCTTTCCAAGGTAGCACAGCAGAAGATTTAAATAAAATCAAATCATTTCGCTCCAGGCTTTAGGCCTTCTCACTACGCCTCTATTCTCTACTGCCCAAGATTTAAGAAAAAACAGAAAAACAAACAGAAGATAAATGTGACTTTTTTCAGTTTTAATAATTACTAATTACCGAATAAGCAGAAAACTTTATTCAATTTCGTGTAATATTGTGGCTCAACTGGAATAAAATTTAAGAACTTCTTGCAGAAAATAACCAGCTAAAGCATTGGAGGCCTAAGGGCCACCAGGAGATAAGTAACTAGATGTAATATTTTCCTTTTCCTCTCTGGATTAATGTAGCATAATAATAAAGATGATAGTGAAACAGGAAAGGTTCCCTTGTCCCCCTTGCAGGGCATGCGATGGGGGTGTGGCTCACTTCTTCAGTGCCCCGCTGCTCAGACCTCTAGGGGAGCATACAGATGGGCCAGCCGTGGGGCTCCACCCCCATGGCAGTGTCTCGGGGTGAATGTTTACAGCCGAAGCCCCAGTGGGTGTGTGTTACAGGGTGCTCTTTTAGTTTGCTGTCTATAGGTGGCCTGTGTTAACCAGCTCAATTAGAACCTCTACCTTGTCGCAAGGATAGAGGGTTTTCTGTATCCTGGGTTCTTGCCTTGGTGTACCGGAAGAATCGGATCACACATGCGCTTGTAGAATGAGTGTAAAGTTTTATTGAGTGGAAGCAGCCCTTAGCCAATGGGGGAGCCAGAGAGGAGATGGTCTTCCCCTGGAGTTGGGCCGCTTGGCGGTCCTGGCTCTCCTCCGACGGCTCCAGCCAAACTCCGCTTCATCCGGCCAGTCCATGGCCGCCAGCATCTATTGGTGTGCTCTTCCCCCACATGCGCCCCTTGACATCCTCTCAAGGTCCAGCCGCTGGTCTTCTTCCGCCCATGTGTTCCTCTCGCCGTCAACCTGCTTCTGTCTGCCTGCTAGGGTATCGGGAATTTTTATAAGCACAGGATGGGGGCCTGGTGGGCCAGGGTGGTCTTGGAAAATGCAACATTTGGGCGTGAAAGCGGGAGTGCCTGTCCTCACCTATGTTCATGGCGGTGGAGCCCTAGGCCAGGGGCCCGCCTTTCTCTCAGGGAACCCAGCACTTCCCTGTCCCCCTCCTGTATCAATAGTAACAATATCATTGATTAAAAACAAAAATAGATAATGACAGCTAGTACTATGATTGGCACATATAGGTCCTCAATAAATATTTGATGAATTAGTGATTAATAATTGAACACTTCTTATATGTAAAAGTGGATCTTATATAAACAACTTAATATTATTTTACCACTTTATAAATGAGGATATTTAGCTATTAAGAAGTTAAGTGATTTATTTAAAGGTCAGCTTTAAAGTGGTAGCGCTAAGATTCAAACATAATTTATCTTATTTTCATTCTTACAGAGATTTCTGTTTCTAAATTTTCTACGAAGACATCGAACGTCTCTATCTCCATATTTTATAGGATGGAAATAGAAATTGTATCAGGCACTCATCCAACCCAATTATTTTAAAAACTACCTAGTTTGTTTCATAGAGTTTGCTATAATGGCTTTTTATGTTTAAATAATATGTGTAAGCACTGTGTAATGCAAAAAGCTCTGCCAAATTTTATCTCATTTGATAGCTTAATACAACTGTGAGATAGATTGAGATGAATTACTGTTATTCCTAGTTTGACAGATAAGAAAAGCGATAGAAAGATCAGCAGCTGTACTCAAGTTGAAGCACTTAGTCAGCTATGGAGACATTTCTAACCCAGCTCTTTTGACTCCAGGCTTCTGTGCTTTCCACTGAATTTCTTTGCATTCCTGTAATGCTAGTGAGATTAATGGCAGACATTTTGGGAATCCTTTCTACTTTACAACATAACTATTGCAGAGAGGGCTCCCTCAGAAGCAGATCTTGGGGCAAGGATATAGCACATGTAGTTTATTGGAGAGAAACAAAGGCTATGGATAGGGGAGGGCTGCCCAGGATGAAATCACCCCTCAGCTTCAGCAGTGTTGCCGGCTGACAGACCTCAGCTCAACTTCTCTCTGGGACTTGCCCTCGGTTGAAAAGAACAGCCCTACTCAAGATTATATCACTTTCTTGGGGACAACCCCTATCTAATGACTGATCCAATGCAAGAGGAATGAGCCCTTCTCTGTTTCCCCAAGTCAGAAAAACCCTGAAGGGCTTTCTGGGCTCTGGAGAACCATGAAGAATGGGCTGGACCTTTCGCTGGGAATACATCATGATTCACTTTCTCTATTTGCCCAATCCCACTTTCTTAACTCTGTCCAGCAAATGTTTAAAGATGAGACTGGAAGCATCTTACCAGTCACTCTTTGTATTTCACTAATTACTGTTGATATTTAAAGGATAAGTTGTAGAAAGTGTGGTAGGTTAGAATTTACATAAATACTTCATGTGTTGGCAAGAATGTTTTTGAATTTGTTTTCTCCCTCAGAAAACTTTTTTTTCTATTTGAATGTGTTGTGATAAATGAGGCAATGTGTTAGATAATTACAACTTACTTGAAGAAGACACTATAAATCTTAGCTTTTTTATTAGATTATTGTGCTTACTTTGCATTCATTTGGAGCAGACATGATCGCCTTAGATTTTTGCAAGTATAGTCAGCTCCACAAAGGAGTTCAGTGTCAACAAGTTTAGGATTTGAAGTACGTATCTCAACAGAAAAGTCTTAAACCTTAGAAGAAAAATATGACTTTTTAAAAAACTTTTTCTACTAAAAGTCAAGATTCCTTGCTTAACCTGGTGAAATTACAGACTTGATTGTTGTCTGGGATTCCCCAGAGAAGGTGATTCTCCCATCATGATGTTTACTAAGCTCACTGAGGAGCAAATCAGCCTCGAGGGCCAGGATGTGACACACTTTTTCATCTCTCTGTCTAGCTCTCCCCAGACTCCTTCATATTCAAACCTAATAAAGATCTAGTTTTGCAGTTAAAATACAGGTGAAAAATTCAGAGATCCTCATGCTGCTTCACATGCAAAGAGCGCAACCTTTACTGATACTGTTACCTGGAATTAGCAAAATCATTTTTATGCACTGTAAAAGATTTTCCCATGTTCATGTTGGTTATGGTTTTGTTCAAAGGCCAAATTCTAAGGATTGTGATGCAATAAACTCCTTGACCAGCTGACTTCTGTGAACATATTTTAAAACAGCTTGTAATTTTTTATGTATTTTTTTATTTCTGTTGTTCTAATGAAGGTATCTGCTGCAGTTCACAGCCCTGATCTAGGTCAAATGAGAACACTTTCCCATTAAATAGCATAGAACATATGAGAAAAATATTGGACAGCAGGTGGTGTCAGATTTATATTTTCTAGTTTTATAGTATCTTTCTCCAAGAAATCTCCAAGCTCTGTATGCGGTACTTGGGTATAGCATTTGAATATTGTGTGTACCTTTGAGAGTTTTTCCAAAGCACACACATATTCAATTCTTTTCTAATGACTATGCATCATAAAGAGCTTCTTAAATTTGCTTTTAATCAACAGTTTTGTTATTGTTGTGCATTTTGTTTCTAGTCCTCTCAAATTTTACATGGAGGAGGTGTTTGACTGCTTTGCTCTGTGGTCACTGTGCATTGGTTAGTATTGTATATGAATCTGTACTGAAGAATAAGTTAGAAGATGCATCCAAGTTCCAGGACCTCTGCATTATTACCTGAGAAACTGAAATAAAAAAATTAATCCCTTCGAAAATTACTAAACATCTACTCTTAGGATTGCTGTGAAAAATTAAAAAGATACTGTGTGTCAGAAGCTTGGACAATGATTCTATGATGATTCTCAGCACAGACTCCATGAAAGTTGGCTCCATTCTCTACCTTTTCTATCCTTTCTGATTCTAAGTTTTCTCATCTGTTATGAATAAAATTTTCCAAAGCACTTTAGAGAAGTAGATCTATATTTATGCTATTTCTACTATATATATTCTACAAATTCACAATTTCAAAATGACAAAAGGGATTGTCATCGCTGCCCAACACTGCTTATGAAAGGAACGCAGGCATCAGAGAATCACATTTCACTGAAGGATGATTCCCATGGATCCAACTACCTGAAGGAATGCCTGGATCAATTCCTCACGACCCAAATATTGGATTTAACCGAAGTTCTCTCACTATCACAAAGCGATTTTCACATACAACTGTTGTCTGCATTTTTTCTTCCTTTTATTCAAGTTCAAATAAAGCAATCAAAAAACATTTTGAGCAGAAACTGTGACCTGAGAAATGAATTAGGCAACAGGTGATGTGTTTCTTCAGCCCTAAGGTTCTTACACTACATATGTAAAGAAAACAAATGGACTTTGAGTTCTAGCTATGACATAACAGTCTATGTCAGATTAACTTTCCTATTGAGGGGCTGGGAAGAGTAGTAGGAGGTGGGAATATAAAAGCTGGAAAAAGTAGGCGAAAAATGAAAATAAAAAAGCTAGTGGAAGGCACTGGAGCATAACCAGTGCAGGTAGAGTTTCAGTCTGTGACCCTCAAGAGGAGACAAGCACAGTAGGTGAGCTTCATATTCGTCTAAACTTTTTCTTCTGAGGACATTTGCAGAACTTTGCTGCTGGAGAAAGGAGATTGGCAGAATTAATTGGCTGAGAAGACAGAGTTTGGATCTTCTAGCATTTTACAGGCCAAGTCCTGGACAGAAAGGCAATGCAATGATGGAGTTCCAAATCTGTCTGCCTACTCCTATGAGTCTTTGACTAATACTTAAATTGTGTGTGTACAGGGAAAGTCATCAGACCAAACCAAACCAAAACAAAACAACAGAAAACACAATAAAACATGACATCTAGAAGATTAAAAGGCTGAGAGGAAATTTTAACATCTCTGTTATGCTGTGAACACAGAGGTTGGTACTCAAGCATTTCAAAGGTGGAAGAACTTTCATGAATACCCTGGGCTTTCAGATGAGACTCCAGAAAGGTCACGTCCTAGGAGGAATGGCCCACAAAGGGAATAAGTATCATATTCTGGGAGTAAGAAAAAAAAAATCCTAAGAAGAGCAGCATTTAAGGAAGTCTAAAGCCGTGCCTCCCTAGGATCACTCTGTTCTTCCAGAGGTCTGTCTGCCTCTCAGAAAAGATCCAGTCATCTTTAGAGAGAGATAACATCAAGAAGAGCCATTATTACTTTTTCCAGCTTTATTGAGGTATAATTAACGATTAAAAATTGTATATATTTACAGTATAAAATGTGATCTTTTGATATATGTATACATTTTGAAATAATTACCACAATTAAGCTAATTAACATATTCATCACCTCACTGATTATCTTTTTTGGTGCTGAGAACACTTAAGATCTACTCTCTTAGCAAATTTCAAGTATATAATACAGTATTATTAATTCTATTCATGGCTGAGTATGGTGGCTCACACCTGTAATCCTAGCACTTCGGGAGTCTGTGGAGGGTAGATCACTTGAGGCCAGGAGTTTGAAACTAGCCGGACCAACATGGCAAAACTCCATCTCTGCTAAAACTACAAACAAATTAGCCAGGTGTCATGGTGCATGCCTGTAGTCCCAGCTACTTGGGAGGCTGAGGCATGAGAATTGCTTGAACCCAGGAGGTGGAGGTTGCAGTGAGCCAAGATCATGCCACTGCACTCCAGCCTCGGTAACAGAGCAAGACTCTGTCTCATATATATATATTTTATATATATTATTAAATTTATATATAAATTATATAAATATATAAATTTTATATATAAAATATATATTTTATATATACATATTTAACCATACTGCATGTTAGATCTCCAGAATTTATTTATCCCATTTAACTAAAACGTTACAGCTTTTGACCAACATGTCTCCATTTCCCACACCCCTCCAGTCCCTAGAAACCACCGTTCTACTTCTCTGCTTCTATGAGTTCAACTTTTGAGTCCTCTTATAAGTGAGATCATACAGTATTTGTCTTTCTGCACCTGGCTTATTTCACTTAGCATAATGTCCTCCAGGTTCATACATATTGTTACAAATGACAGGATTTTCTTCTTTTTAAAGCTGAATAATATTCCACTGTATACTATATACCACATTTTCTTTGTCCATTAACATGTCCACAGACACTTCAATTGATTCCATGTCTTGGCTATTGTGAATACTGCTTCAATGAGCATGTAAGCACAGACATCTCTTCAAAATATAGATTTCAATTTCCTTGGAGATATACCCAGGAATAGGGTTGCTGGATCATATGGTAGTTTTATTTCAAATTTTCTGAGGAAAATCCATACTATTTTCCATAATGGCTATATTAATTTATATTTTCACTAGCAGTATACAAAAGTTCCATTTTCTATATATCGTTGTCAACAATTCTTGGGGTTTATTTTTGGTCTTTTTTATGATAGGCATTCTAACAGATGTGAGATAACATCTCATTGCAGTTTTGATTTGCATTTCCCTTATAGTTAATGATGTTGAACACCTTTTCTTACAGCTGTTGTCCATGTGTTTCTCTTCCTTGGAAAAATGTCTATTGAGGTCCTTTGCCCATTTTTAAAAAGATTCTTTGTTTTTTAGCTATTGACTTACTTGTGTTCTTTATGTATTTTGGATATTAACCCCTTATCATATATATGGTTTGCAAATATTTTCTTCCATTCTGTAGGTTGTCTCTTCCTTCTGTTGATTGTTTTCTTTACTGTACAGAAGCATTATAGTTTGATGCAATCCTATTTATTTTTGCTTTGTTGTCTGTGCTTTTGATATGATATCCAAAAAAATCCCACAAAACAAAACATTACCTGAATCAGTGTCAGGAAGTTTTTTTTCCGCTGTGTTTTCTTCTAATAGTTTTCAGATCTTATGTTTAAGTCTGTAATCCATTTTAAGTTTATTTTTGCATAGGCTGTGAAATAAGGGTCCAGTTATATTCTTCTGAAAGTGGATATCCAGTTTTCCCAATACCTTTCATTGAAGAGACTGTCCTTTCTCCATTATGTGTTCTTGACACTTTGGTTGAAGATAAATTGACTGTAATTCCATGTATTCATTTCTGGGCTCTATGTTCTATTTCATTGGTATATTTTCTGTTTCTATGCCAGTGTCATGCTGTTTTGAGCATAATAGTTTTATAGTATATTTTAAAACCAAGTAGTGTGATGTCTCCATCTATGTTCCTCTGTCTCAAGATTAGTTTGGCCGTTTGGAGACTTCTGTGGTTCCTTAGGAATTTTAGGATTGTTTTTGTATTTCTACAAAAAACATCATTGGAATTTTGATAGGGGTTACATCTGTAGATTGCTTTGGGGTAGTATAGACATTATAACAGTATGAATTCTTCCAGTCCATGAACATTGAATATCTTCCATTTATTTGTGCCTTTAATTTCCTTTATTAATCTTTTATAGTTTTCAGTGTCCAAGTCTCTCACTTGCTTGATTAAATTTATTCTTAAGTATTTTGGGGGCTAATGAAAATGAGATTTTTTTTAAATTTTGTATTTAGATAGTTTATTGTTAGTGTGTAGAAACATTACTGATTTTTGCGTTTTTATTTTTCATCCTGGAACTTTACAGGGTTGTTTATAAGTTATAGCAGCTTTTGGTGTAGACTTTAGGGTTTTCTTTATTGAGACCGTATCATCTGCAAATAGAACAAATTTTACTTCTTCCTTTATCATTTGGATACTTTTTATTTATTTTTCTTGCCGAATTTATCTGGCTCAGACTTCCAGTACTATGTTGAAGTGATGAGTTGGAAATCTGTATCTTTTTCCTGGTGTTAGAGGAAAAGCTTCCAGCTTTTCATCATTAAGTATAATGTTAACTGTGGGCTTCTCATATATGACCTTTATTATCTTGAGGTACATTCCTCCTACATCTCATGTTTTGAAAATTTTTCTCATGAAAGGATGATGAATTGTATGAAATGTTTTTTTCTGCATTTTTTTGAGATGATAGCGTAAATTTTATTCTTCATTTGTTAGTGTGGTGTACTACATTTATTGATTGGCATATATGTTGTATCATCCTTGAATCCCAGAGCTAAATCTCACTTGATCCTGATGAATAACTTTTTCTGCTCACCAAGACTTGCAGGAAAATACCTAAAGCCAATCAAGTTAGTTGACATTCTTGTTTTGTTCTTGTATCAGGGGAAATTGTTAAATATATTATTAGTATGCTGTTAAATGTAGGATTTTTTGTAGAACTTTTTAAATGTAGGATTTTTGGAGAACTTTTTGCCGGATTAAGAAAATTTCCTTATATTGCTAGCTTGTTGGGACTTTTTACAATAAACAGGTGTTGAAATTTATCTGGTGCTTTGTCTGCCTTTATTGAAAGAATCATAGTTTTTTGTTTTGTTAAGGGGATGGTATGAATTACATTGATTGATTTTCAAAGGTTAAATCAACCTTGGGAATACAACATACTTCATGATGTGTTATCCCTTTTATGTATAGTTGCATCTGATATTCTTGTATTTTATTAAGGATTTTTGCTTTTATGGTTGTGACAGAGATAAGCTTGTTAAATTGATTTACTGGATTCCTTACATCTGGTATTACTCAGTTCTAGAATTTATCTTTCAGTTATGATCCCTTCTATATTTTTCCTATTTATCTTTCAGAATTCTCAGCTTATATCTTAATTAAAATATGTTATATCCAATATCTAGAGCTCTGTTTTTCTGTTTATTTGTTGCTTTTTAAAGTTTCTAATCATACAGATGATAGATGTGTTTATTTTGATTGTCTAACAGATATTATATGTAGAAAATTTTTTTGTAGTTTCCATTTCTATGGGATCAGTGGTGATATCCCCTTTACTGTATTTTATTGTTGCTATTTGATTCATCTCTCTTTTCTTTATTAGTCTGGCTAGTAGTCTATGTATTTTGTTAATTTAAAAAAAAAAAAACAGCTCCTGGATTCATAGAGTTTTTCATGTCTGTATCCCCTTCAATTCTGCTCTGATCTTAGTTATTTCTTGTCTTCTGCTAGCTTTTGAATTAGTTTGCTCTTGCCTCTCTAGCTCTTTTAATTGTGATGTTATGGTGTCAATTTGAGATCTTTCTAGCTTTCTGATGTGGGCATTTAGTGCTATAAATTTCCCTCTTAACATCACTTTAGCTGTGTCCCAGAGATTCCGGTACATTGTCTCTTTGTTCTCATTGGTTTCAAATAACTTCTTGATTTCTACCTTAATTTCATTCTTTACTCAGCAGTCATTCAGGAGCAGGTTGTTCAATTTCCATGTAATTGTGTGGTTTTGAGTGAGTTTGTTAATCCTGAGTTCTAATTTGATTGCACTGTGGTCTGAGAGACTGTTTGTTATGATTTCACTTATTTTGCATTTGCTGAGGAGTGTTTTACTTCTAATTATGTGGTTGATTTTAGAATAAGTGTCATGTGGCACTGAGAAGAACATATATCCTGTTGATTTGGGGTGGTGAGTTATGTAGATGTCTATTAGGTTCTCTTGATCCAGAGCTGAGTTGGAGTCCTGAATATCCTTGTTAATTTTCTGTCTCATTGATCTGTCTAATATTGACAGTGAGGTGTTAAAGTCTCCCATTATTATTGTGTGGGAGTCTAGGTCTCTTTGTAGGTCTGTAAGAACTTGTTATATCAATCTTGGTGCTCCTGTATTGGGTGCGTATATATTTAGAATAGATAGCTCTTCTTGCTGATTTGTTCCCTTTACCATTATGTAATGCTCTTTTTTATCTTTTTAGATCTTTGTTGGTTTAAAGTCTGTTTTGTCAGAGACTAGGATTTCAACTCCTGCTTTTTTTTTTTATTTTCATTTTCTTGGTAAATTTTTCTTCATCCCTTTACTTTGAGCCTATGAGTCTTTGCATGTGAGATGGATCCTCTGAATACAGCATACTGATGCATCTTGGCTCTTTATCCAGTTTGCCAGTCTGTGTCTTTCAACTGGGGAATGTAGTCCATTTACATTTAAGGTTAGTATTGTAATGTTATGTGAGAATTTGATCCAGTCATCATGATGCTTATCTGGTTATTTTGCACACTAGTTGATGCAGTTTTTTCGTAGTGCCATTGGCATTTATATTTTGGTGTGTTTTTGCAGTGGCTGGTACTGGTTTTTCCTTTCCATATTTAGTGCTTCTTTCAGGAAATCTTGCTAGGCAGGTCTGGTGGTAATGAAATCTATCAGCATTTGCTTGTCTGGAAAGGATTTTACTTCTCATTCACTTATGAAGTTTAGTTTAGCTGGATATGAAATTCTGGGTTGAAAATGTTTTTCTTTAAGAATGTTGAATATTTGTCCCCAATCTCCTCTGGCTTGTAGAGTTTCTGCTGAGATGTACTATAAACACTTCTATGCAAATAAACTAGAAAAATCTAGAAAACGGATAAATTCCTGTACACATACACCCTCCTAAGACTAAACCAGGAAGAAGTCGAATCCCTGAGTAGACCAATAACAAGTTCAGAAATTGAGGCAGTAATTAACAGCTTACCAACCAAAAGAAGCCCAGGACCAGATGGATTCACAGCTGAATTTTAACAGAGGTACAAAGAGAAGCTAGTACCATTCCTTCTGAAACTATTAAAAACAATTGAAAAGGAAGGACTCCTTCCTAACTCATTTTATGAAGCCGGCATCATCCTGATAATAAAACCAGGAAGACACACACACACACACACACACACACACAAAACACTTCAGGCCAATATCCCTGATGAACATCAATGAGACAATCTTCAGTAAAATATTAGAAAACCTAATCCAGCAGCACATCTAAAAACTTATCCACCATGATCAAGTTGGCTTCATCCCTGGGATGCAAGGCTGGTTCAACATGCACAAATCAATAGATGTAATCCATCACATAAACAGAAACAAAGACAAAAACCACATGATTATCTCAATAGATGCAGAAAGGCCATTGATAAAATTCAGCATCTCTTCATGTTAAAAACTCTCAACAAACTAGGTGTTGATGGAACATATCTCAAAATAATAAGAGCTATTTATGTCAAAACTATAGCCAGTGTCATATTAAATGGGCAAAAGCAGGAAGCATTCTTTTTGAAAACCTGTACAAGAAAGGATGCTCTGTCTCACTGCTCCTATTCAACATAGTATTAAAAATGCTGGACAGGACAATCAGGCAAGAGAAAGAAGTAAACTGTATTTTAATAGGAAGAGATGAAGTCAAATTGTCTCTTTTTGCAGATGACATGATTTTATATTTAGAAAACCCCATCAACTCAGCCCAAAAACTCCTTAAACTGATAAGCAACTTCAGCAAAGTCTCAGGATACAAAATCAATGTGCAAAAATTCCAAGCATTCCTTTACGCCAACAATAGACAAGCGGAGAGCCAAATCATGAATGAACTCCCATTCACAATCATTGCAAAGAGAATAAAATGCATAGGAATACAGCTCACAAGGGAAGTGAAGGACTTCTTCAAGGAGAACTACAAAGCACTGCTTAAGGAAATAAGAGAAGACATAAGCAAATGGAAAAACATTCCATCCTCATGGATAAAAAGAATCAGTATCATGAAAGTGGCCATACTGCCCAATGTAATTTATAGATTCAATGCTATTCCCATTAAACTACCATTGACATTCTTCACAGAATTAGAAAAAAAACTAATTTAAATTTCATAGGGAGTCAAGGAAGACCCCATATAGCCAAGACAATTCTAAGCAAAAAAAAAAAAAAAGCTGGAGGCATTATGCTACCTGACTTCAAACTATGCTATAGGGCTACAGTAACCAAAACAGCATGGCATTGGTACAAAAACAGACATATAGACCAATCAAACAGAACAGAGGCCTCAGAAATAATGCCATGCATATACAATCATCTGATCTTTGACAAACCTGGAAAAACAAGCAATGAGGAAAAGATCTCCTATTCAATACACGGTGCTGGTAAAACTGGCTAGCCATATGCAAAGAACTGAAACTGCACCCTTTCCTTACATCTTATACAAAAATTAACTCAAGATGGATTAAAGACATAAATGTAAAACCCAAAAACATAAAAACCCTAGAAGAAAACCTAGCCAATACCATTCAGGACATAGGCATGGGCAGAGACTTCATGATGAAAACGCCAATAGCAATGGCAACAAAAGCCAAAATTGACAAACGGGATCTAACTAAACTAAAGAGCTCCTATACAGTAAAAGAAACTATCATCAGAGTGAACGGACAACCTACAGAATGGGAGAAAATTTTTGCAAGCTACCCATAGGAGAAAGGTTTAATATCTAGAATCTACAGGGAACTTAAACAAATTTACAAGAAAAAAACAACCCCATCAAAAAGTGGGCAAAAGATAGGAACAGACACTTCTAAAAAGAAGACATTTATGCAGCCAACAAACGTATGAAAAAAAGCTCAATATCACTGATCATTAGAGAAATACAAATGAAAACCACAATGACATATCATCTCATGCCAGTCAGAATGGTGATTATTAAAAAGTCAAGAAACAATAGATACTGGCGAGGCTGTGGAGGAATAGGAACACTTTTACACTGTTGGTGGGAATGTAAATTAGTTCAAACATTGTGGAAGACAGTATGGCAATTCCTCAAGGATCCAGAACCAGAAATACCATTTGACCTAGCAATCCTATTACTGGGTATATACCCAAAAGAATATAAATCATTCTACTATAAAGATACTGTCACACACCTGTTTACTGCAGCACTATTTACAATGACAAAATCGTGGAACCAACCCAAAAGGCCTATCAGTGACAGATTGGATTAAGAAAATGTGGTGCATGTACACCATGGAATACTATGCAGCTATTAAATGGAATGAGATCATGTCCTTTGCAGGGACATGGATGAAGCTGGAAGCCATTGTCCTCAGCAAATTAACACAGGAAGAGAAAAACCAAACACCGCATGTTCTCACTCATAAGTTGGAGTTGAACAATGAGAACACACAGACACAGGAAGGGGACAACACACACTAGGGCCCGTTGGCAGGTGGAGGGTGAGGGGAGGAAACTTAGAGGTTGGGTCAATAGGTGCAGCCACCTAACAAGGTACACATATACCTATGTAACAAACCTGCAAGTTCTGCACAGGAATCCTGGAACTTAAAGTAAAATGAATTTTAAAAAGAAATTTATTTGTAGATATAATTTGAAGATTAGAATAATTTTACTATCCAGTATAAATGATTCACATTTACTCTTGCTAATTATCTAAGGATATCAGCAATCTGGGATTAAGAATATTTAAAGTTTTTCTTTGTGCTTTATTTTATTTTTGTTTTTGTTTTGCAGTGTCTGGGAGAGCCTCTATTTCCAGTTCACTTCTTATCCTAAATTGTAGCCCTTTAGAATCCCAGCCCAAATTATTGAATTTACTGCAATTCCATGCTTTTTGATCCCTGGACTCCAAAAATTTTCTTTTCCCTGCCCCAGTATGTTATCACAAGTGCTTGTCAAACACTACCAAACTAAATGCCACCCCAAATGCTGGTTAACCTCTTTGGATTTCTATGTTCTTTTGGATATGGTCCCAGTAAAATATTCTTCATCTTATTAGTGTCAAGGATATCTATATATCTTTATACCTCTTTGTACCTATCTCTCTTTCTCACTCACTCTATCATTGATCCTTATCAATTCTAGTTGTCCTTGGTGAGAAGATTAATTCAAATCATTTAATTGATTATTAATGTGATACTATTACCATTGCTATTAATGTAATTAGGAAATGTGATTATTACACTTAGTTTCTAGTGGTTGATAATTCTTTGAATGCTGAGATTATGATTTTTATTTTATTTTTAAACTTATCTTTATTATTTATAGTAAACAGGTGTTACATGTGCAATAAGAAAAAAATATTTAAAATTATTAAGGATCAGTATTGGAGGGACTATATTTTCTGTAGGTTATATGAAAAGTCATGGAAGAAAATACAACATGAAAGTAACAGAACTCAGTAATTGAAGACAATATAAAAAACTAAGGCCAGAGCTACTACCTTCTCCCCTATACACTGCACTCTCCTGGTTTTAGGAATATTCAACTTAACTCAAGCAGTAAAGTTTTCAGTGTATCTTTACTGAACTATGATATATCCAAAAAAGGGGGGCAGAAAGATATTGAATTTCCAGCTGTAATGTGGAAGAGATGGAGAAACAGAAAATGCTTAACTGAGACAAGATTTAGGAGAGACATGAGAACTCTCTTGAAATATTTGAAAATTTAGTATGTAGAAGAGAGACTTAACTTGATGTATGTAGATTTCAAGTGAAAATAGTTAAATAAAAATAAGAATGGACATTTTCTAAAAAGTGAAAAAGTAGTATGGAGAACCTTGCAAAATATAGTATTATTTGTCATGGGAAGTGCTAAAGCAAAGTGTGGATGATTAATCAAGCTTCCCTTAAATGAGTGTATTCATTACAAATTTAGAATACTTGTAAAATTTTGTTTCTGAGGTTGTTCTAGCAGCAGCATATAGGCTGCATTGTAGGAAAGAGAGCTTAGCATCAAATAAACTAGGTAATCTAAACACTAAATTATGAGAACCCAGGCATGTCTGTTGACAGCAGATATGGCAAGGGCATGGAAACCAAAAGGAATTTTTGCAAATGAACCAAAAGATTTACTGGTTTAACATATTTGCAAGAGAAACTAAAAGATAGTAATCAAAAATGTCTTTTTAATGTTGTACCATGTTACTAGAGAAATGCAGGATTAAGTTGGACAATAAAGGTAAAAATGCAATGATAAATTGTAGAGGACTTTTAAATATTTATTATTACATAAGTTTTTGTATAAAATTTTCTTTCTGATTTCTGAAACTACTTCTTTTGTGAAAAGCAGCCATTTGTTCTAAAAAATGTTCTACCTCCATAATCTGTCCTGCTGAAAAATTGCAACAACCCATGCGTGAATAATAGAAATTTTTCATTATTTCTGCCTAATTCAATTTTTAGCTTTCCCAATTTAAGGGACGTTCAGGCTCATTATCCATCCTGGAAAGGTAGATTATTGCTGATATAATGGTATTACTGTAGTATGGAACATCCAAAATTGATATAATTCTTCCCATGTCTTTTAAAATAGCTATTTTTTCATTGTCCTTCTACTATTTGTATGGCTCTGCACAAGAAACTTGTGTTATATCAGGAAACAAGGTAATGCAATTCACAACTTTTATAGTTTTCTTTGTGTTTTTGTTGTAGGGAGAATAACAGTCACCCAAAGATGTCCATATCTTAATCTCTAGATCCTAAGAATATGTTATTTGCATGGCAAAATGGAGTTTACGCATGTGATTAAGGACCAGAATTTAGGGGGATTATCCTGGATTAAGCAGGGCCAATCTAATCATATGAGTCGTTAAGAACAGACAACTTTTTGCTTCTGGAGTTAGAGAGAGATATAACTACAGAAGAAAGTTTTTGAAGATGGAGGAAGAGGGGCATGGACTAAGGAAAAGGGAAGGAATTCTTCTCTAGAGCCTCTAGAAAGAAACACAATTCAGCAATACCTTGATTTTAGTCCTGCAAGAACTCTTTGAATCTTCTGACATACAGAACTGCAAGTAACAAATTTGTGTTGTTTTAAGCCACTAAGTTTGAGGCCATAGCAATCCTGAAAACTAATACAGTTGATTTCTCATATGTTTATCACAAGCATGGATTTCCTCACACATCTTATTAGTTTGAAATGCAGGCAGAAAAAAATAGAGTCCAATTACCACTAGTTTAAACAGAGTTTGACTTCTCTTGTATAATGGAGAATCCAGATTTAGGCAGACCAAGGCAGGTGCTTCTGCTCAAGGGTGTCATCAGACCCAGACTCCTTTCAGATTTCTACTCTGCTATTCTTTGCAGGTGTTTCATTCTTATCATTGCAAGATGGGTGCAGCTTCTCTAGGTATCACATCCTTACTCCAAGAAAGAAGCGATAGAGATTCTTGAGTAGACAGCAAAGTGGTATCTTCACAACACTTTCCCTGAAGGCTCACTCAGCCTCTTCAGATTTTATGTCATTGCTAGACAGTATCATCTGGCCACTCTGGTTGGTTGTAAGGTGGCTTAGAACTTGATATTCTTAGCCAGCCAGGTTCACTGCTACCTTGAATAAATTTGGGGTTCTGTTAGTAAGAAACAAGGGGAGTGGGGTGGAAATTATCACAGCCTTTATCTCTATGGAGACACATTTTAGGAAAAGCAGGGACTACTGCTGGAATTGAAAGTGCTAACTTGTACTGTGGAAAAGTAAATGCGAGCAATTCGTAGAAAGGATTGAAACCCAGGGTCCATTATTTGGAGTCATAAATATTATGTGGGCACTCTCTTGTTCTGTCCGGGCAGCTCTAACAGATACTATAAACTGGATAGCTTACAAACAGCAGAAATTTATTTCTTGCTATCTTGGAAGCTGAAAGTGCAACATCAAGGTGCCAGCAGGATCACTGTCTGGTAAGGGACCACTTTTTTGTTCATAGATAGTACCTTCTAGCTGTGTCCTCCTCACGTGGTGGAAGGGATGAGGATTCTCTGTCAGGCCTCGTTTATAGGGGTACTAATTCCATTCATGAGGGCTTTGCCTCCATGAACTAATCACCTACAAAAGGCCCCATATCCTATTATAATACCATAATCTCAGGCATGAGGATCTCAATGTATGAATTAGGTGGGGAGCGGCTTGTAGGAGGCAACAAAACTTCAGACCATAGCAGGCACTTAAATGAGTATAATTTTGTCTTAGTTTTCTAAGGCTGCCATAACAAAACACCATGTGTGGCCTAAACGACATAAATTTATGTTCTCACAATTTTGGATGTGAGAAGTCTAGGATCATGATGTTAGCAAGGTTAGTTTCCTCTGAGACCAATCTTTTTTGCTTGTAGTGGGCTGTTTTCTCCCTGTGTCTTCACATCATTTTCTTTCCATACATGTCTGTGCCCTAATTTCCTCTTCTAATAAGGACACCAGTCATAATGGACAAGGGCCCACCCTGATGACCTCATTTTAACTTAAATACCCTGTCACCAAATACAGTCAAATTTTGAAGTACGGGGGACTGGACTTTAACCTATGAATTTTGAGGAGTCACAATTCATCCAATAGCGTATATATTCATGGATTTAAAAATCTTTTAATTCAATTATATGATAGGATGATGTACCAAGAGGAACACTGAAGAGATCTAAGTCTGTAAAGGTAGTCAACCCAGATTTGAATAATGCCATGCAAAGGTGTTTGTGTTTATTTTGCAAATAATGAGGAAAAAAGGACTCATATTAAACAGAGAAGTGTCATGAGCAGATTTGCATTTTAGAAAAATAAGCCTTTGTGATAGTGGAGAAAGTTGTAAAGAGGGCAAGGCTAGACGCAGGAAGACCAAGAGGTTAGTTTTTTAATAGTTCATGTCCTCACGCCTGTAATCCCAGCACTTTGGGAGGCCGAGGTGGGCGGATCACGAGGTCAGGAGATCGAGACCATCCTGGCTAACACGGTGAAACCCCGTCTCTACTAAAAATACAAAAAAAAAAAAATTAGCCGGGCGTGGTGGTGGGCTCCTGTAGTCCCAGCTACTCGGGAGGCTGAGGCAGGAGAATGGCGTGAATCTGGGAGGCGGAGCTTGCAGTGAGCTGAGATCGCGCCACTGCACTCCAGCCTGGGCGACAGCGAGACTCCGTCTCGAAAAAAAAAAAATAGTTCATGTCATTGAAAATGTCTGTGGAACATCATATAGAAGGGAAGGGCAGCATTGTACTGAGGTTTCTGGCATAATTTAGTCTCCTGACCCCTTGAATATGGGTTGGGAAGAGGAAGAAGAATAATTTTGGGCCCCTGAGCTCGTAGTGGTTGTATTTGTGGAAATCGGGAGTGTAGAAGTTTGTTTCAGTTGGGCAATTTTTTACTTTGACATACTCATGGCACATCCAGTAAGGCACTGGAAAAACACTCCCTCAGCAGTCAAAGATATAGGTCCAGATTAGAGAACAAATTAGTTAGTCGTCAATCTTTACAACAGTTAACTAAAGTCCCAGTAGTCCCATTCAACAACAAACTTAAATGTCACTCTGTGTATGGCCCTGTACTTTCCTTCAGAACTATTCAGGCTCAATCATTGCTGTGTTCTAAATTGCCCTTCTTAGCCCACTCAGAATTGGGTGCCCTGCCAACATAATAATTCTATTTACTCTTTCCTAATTCATAAGATGATAAAACCTCTGATTCGCTGTCACCGTCAGAGGTAAGGCTCTCCTCATCACCTGATTAGACTAATGTAAAACATTGAGATTGGTCTTCCTGCTTTATATCTATCTACCCCTTCTCCAATTTTTCAGTACACACCAGCTCCAAATAAAATCCTAAAATTGTAGTTTGTTTCACTGCTCCATCAGATTCCTGAGCCTGGTGATGAAAAATCCCATGGTCTGGTCCCAACTCAGTCCTGTGACTCCATCTCTCTCTCTCCTTTCCTCTTCATGAACCTCCACTTGTCTATGCTCAGAGCATCCATTATCAGCTTACTTCTCCGTTTTCATGTTCACATTGTCTAACTTGCACTTACCCAAGCCTTTGCTTTGCTTCTTTTTTTTTTATTTTTATTTTTTTATTATAATTTAGGTTTTAGGGTACATGTGCACAATGTGCAGGTTTGTTACATATGTATCCATGTGCCATGTTGATTTCCTGTACCCATTAACTTGTCATTTAGCATTAGGTATATCTCCTAATGCTGTCCCTCCCCCTTCCCCCCACCCACAACAGTCCCCGGAGTGTGATGTTCCCCTTCCTGTGTCCATGAGTTCTCATTGTTCAATTCCCACCTATGAGTGAGAATATGCAGTGTTTGGTTTTTTGTCCTTGTGATAGTTTACTGAGAATGATGTTTTCCAGTTTCATCCATGTCCCTACAAAGGACACGAACTCATCATTTTTTATGGCTGCATAGTATTCCATGGTGTATATGTGCCACATTTTCTTAATCCAGTCTATCGTTGTTGGACATTTGGGTTGGTTCCAACTCTTTGCTATTGTGAATAGTGCCGCAATAAACATACGTGTGCATGTGTCTTTATAACAGCATGATTTATAGTCCTTTGGGTGTATACCCAGTAACGGGATGGCTGGGTCAAATGGTATTTCTAGTTCTAGATCCCTGAGGAATCGCCACACTGACTTCCACAATGGTTGAACTAGTTTACAGTCCCACCAACAGTGTAAAAGTGTTCCTATTTCTCCACATCCTCTCCAGCACCTGTTGTTTCCTGATTTTTTAATGATGGCCATTCTAACTGGTGTGAGATGGTATCTCACTGTGGTTTTGATTTGCATTTCTCTGATGGCCAGTGATGATGAGCATTTCTTCATGTGTTTTTTGGCTGCATAAATGTCTTCTTTTGAGAAGTGTCTGTTCATGTCCTCTGCCCACTTTTTGATGGGGTTGTTTGTTTTTTTCTTGTAAATTTGTTTGAGTTCATTGTAGATTCTGGATATTAGCCCTTTGTCAGATGAGTAGGTTGCAAAAACTTTCTCCCATTCTGTAGGTTGCCTGTTCACTCTGATGATAGTTTCTTTTGCTGTGCAGAAGCTCTTTAGTTTAATGAGATCCCATTTGTCGATTTTGGCTTTTGTTGCCATTGCTTTTGGTGTTTTAGACATGAAGTCCTTGCCCACGCCTATGTCCTGAATGGTATTGCCTAGGTTTTCTTGTAGGATTTTAATGGTTTTAGGTCTAACATATAAGTCTTTAATCCATCTTGAATTAATTTTTGTATAAGGTGTAAGGAAGGGATCCAGTTTCAGCTTTCTACATATGGCTAGCCAGTTTTTCCAGCACCATTTATTAAATAGGGAATCCTTTCCCCATTTCTTGTTTTTGTCAGGTTTGTCAAAGATCAGATAGTTGTAGCTATGCGGCATCATTTCTGAGGGCTCTGTTCTGTTCCATTGATCTGTGTCTCTGTTGTGGTACCAGTACCATGCTGTTTTGGTTACTGTAGCCTTGTAGTATAGTTTAAAGTCAGGTAGCGTGATGCCTCCAGCTTTGTTCTTTTGGCTTAGGATTGACTTTGCGATGCGGGCTCTTTTTTGGTTCCATATGAACTTTAAAGTAGTTTTTTCCAATTCTGTGAAGAAAGTCATTGGTAGCTTGATGGGGATGGCATTGAATCTATAAATGACCTTGGACAATATGGCCATTTTCACGATATTGATTCTTCCAACCCATGAGCATGGAATGTTCTTCCATTTGTTTGTATCCTCTTTTATTTCACTGAGCAGTGGTTTGTAGTTCTCCTTGAAGAGGTCCTTCACATCCCTTGTAAGTTGGATTCCTAGGTATTTTATTCTCTTTGAAGCAATTGTGAAAAGCATTCTGTCTCCTTTAGAACCAGGCTTTCCTGATTGCCTCAGCAATGGTTCTCATGGAATTCTCTATGACATTTATGTGGGTTGGAAATCATTTGCTGCCTTATATAGTGTATTAGTCAGCTTGGACTGACAAAGCAAAATACCACATACCAAGTGGCTTATTAACAGAAATGTATTTCTCACATTTCTGGAGGCTAGGAAGCCAAAGACCAGGGTACCAGCCAATTCAGTTCCTGGTGACATCCCTCTTCCTGGCTTGCAGATGGCCACATTTTTGCTGTACACTCACCAAGCCCTTTCCTTAGTGTGTGTGTAGAGAAAAAGAGCTTGCTCTTCCTCTTCTCATAAGGCCACCAATTCTATTGGCTTAGGGTCCCACTTTTATGACGTCATTCATTTCCTCCTAAAAACCTGATATCCAAATGCAGTCATGTTAGAGGTTAGTGGTTCAACATACAAATTTTGTGGGACATAACCATCTCCATAGCATATAGTCACTTAACTGTGTTATATTTACATATGTCTTATCACCTCAGCTAGATTTGAGTTCATCTAAGACAGTCTCTGCTATATACTTGTTTCTTCTCCATTTCGGTATTTATCTAGTTCTGGGCATCTAGTCACAAATATACATTGGATAAAAGAGTAGCACCGAGTCACTTCTTTAGCATGCACTTTCCAGTCATCCCTTTCCACTTTGCTGGCTCTCATTTTCTAAACCTGTGACGTTCAGGTTTAGATTTCCGGATGGTGCATGCTTAATTACTCAGATAGTTTAGCTTGATGAATGACTAGCATTAAGGGTTAAAGATTAAATCCTATTCAGTCCTAAATTTTCTCATGAGGATGGGCATAGGTGTTCATGCACTCTTCCCTCTGTCCTCTGTTAGCCAGTGATAACTAAGGTCCAGCTTTGGTTTTCATCAGCCTCCCTCCCCTCGCTTCTCTTTAGTTTTCTATCTTTAAAAGGGGTGTGTGGAGGTCTTGAGCGAGATGAATGAGTCAACTTTTCCTGTAATCATGATCAGGTCTTAAATTTTGAAACAGAAAAGTGTAAAAATGATCCTACTCTGAGATTGAATTTTCTTTTAATGCACTAATTCACACTTTTTAGATCATTTATATCCTGCAGTCTATGAAATGAAAGCCTATGGGTAGACTCTAGTGCATGAATTATTGACAGCAAGGCCAGTCTTGTGTCCTTTGAGGCTCTTACAGTCTATCTGGTAAAAGCCTAAATGGAGTTTTTAAATGTATGGTTCAACAGTAGTATGCTATGCCAAAGAAGTTTAGAGCCAGACTCTACTTAGTAACAACATAAGAGTTTATTTAGCTCATAATTATTGAGGGGGATGGAAGTCCAAATTAGTGAGTATCTGAATTTATACTATTTTAAAGAAATGCATTTTTTATATATGGCTATTACCAGTCCAGTAAAGTTTCTAATTTTATGCATCAACAAAATAAAATCATCTTTAAATGAAAATACAGCAAAAGAAAGTTACCTCTTCCATCTGATTTTTTAAAATATAGCAATGGAGAAATATTTTAGATTTTGAAATAGTAGCAGACTTTTAGGTTTTTTATGTAACTTCTTTTGGAATGTGGTCTCCAATGTCTTCAGTACCAAACAGTAAGGATTGGCCTAAAGTGTACAGGGTCTTAGGAGGCTAACAATTGTGAAACTGAACTTTTGCTTTCTAATTACACTATCTCTATAAGTGACCCTTCCCTCCTGCCTCACTCACTTTCGTACTGGCCATTTATTTATTACATTTCTGCCCTTTCGACTTCAGTGCTTCAAAACCAACCACACACACAAAAACAAATCCTCATATTTAATTAAAACAACGTGGATTTAAAAATCTGACCAATATTCAGCCAGGCTACATGTGTATATGACCATTATACAGCATTTCTTTCTTTAACCTACTTTATTACTGTCTTTATGCTGCTATGATAGGGATTGTACATGGAAATCACTTTGTAAGCAGAAATCAAGAATCACTGTGTCAAAGGAGTTAAAGGCACATGATTCAGTATTAGACAGACCTGGCTCCCAGCCTTGTCTCAGCCACGTATTAGCCATTTGGCCTTGGGCAAATTGCTTTTAACTTTTTAAGCTATGGTATCTTAGTCTATAAAACATAATAAAAATGTACCCACCTGCTATCTTTGTTGTAATAATTAAATTCAATAACGTAGGCTTAGTGCTGACATATATTAGGTGTTCAATAAATGTCAATTGTTTTCATACAGATTGGCACCAAGTACCTTCCCTCTGAATAATTGATACAAATCCCTTCTCTATGATACTGTCTTTAAAATAATTGGTACCAACATGGGTATTAATAAAAAATAATCAACCTTTTAATGGGGAACATTCTGACATATTAATAATTATATCAACATCACCTCTATTTTTTATGTTTTCTATTTATTTAAAGTTTGTATTAATTTTTGCAAATGTTCTTGCTTAAGATAGTTGAAAAGGAACCTAAATTGGTGAGAGCCCTCTGTGGTAACATTTTATTGTATATTACTGCATTTTTGAGTAGTAACCCTTTCTAATAGTAAACTTATGTCTGGTCTGTCTTGATGTAATAATAAATTCCAAATGAATGGAGTTCAAATAGAGATTTTTACCTTATTTTTTTTATGGGCTATTACTGTCACCACCCATTTAGAATGTCAGTTCTGCTTAGTAGCTCTGCCGTTTACTGAAAAATAGAGAAAAAAAAGCTTTTCAAAGACGAGAAAGCCTTTTTAATTTTCAGTTCCATTTTCCAGGACAAACCAAGCTTTCACTAAGCTAGAAAAAGCTTAAAGATTCTAACTCATCCACCACCCCCATTGTGATATAAACCTAAGGATAAGGGCACCTCCTCCAATAACTGTGTAGCTGCTGGAGTAGTAACAATCTTGCCCCTAAACACCCACATGCCTCCACTGTGCTTTGGCATCATACTCAGGCTGTGCAAGATGCTTTATGCTTTCTGCACCTAGGAAGTAGTGAGCTTGGTAAGGGGTCAAGACGAACCTCTTTAACATGGCAGTCAAAGAAGAGCCTCAAAGACACTTGGGGACCTGTTACCACCTCGAATCAAATCCCTTGCTCTAAATGATCTTCCTTTGTATCCCCCTTTTCTTGACTTTACTGGAAGAAACTATTGCTGTCGTTGTTAAAGTCATTAAAATGTTCTAGAAAAGAAGCTGTTTAGCAAACTCCAGTTTGGGGTCTATCTCGTCACATTTCAAAGTTCCAGCAGAAGGCTAGGGTCACAATATTTGGTGAGTTTCTGGTGGGAAAACAAATGAAAAACATGACTCCTAAGAAGTGAATCCTGACTTTCCTCACCAGCACTCCTCAATATATGTGTGCTCCCTACTCAATAGTCTTGCTTCATGCTGACATCTTCCTCTGTGCTGGCAATTTTTAGGTCCTCTTGAGTCAAGGAACATGAGAGTATTGCATGCCAACTAAATTACTTCAGTGTTGATTTGCACCAGAGCCAAGTATTCTTAAATGACAAGATGCCTCACCTGAGACCGATCATAGTGTATGTTTTAAACATAGCTTCTGTGCTCTTCTGTTTAAATTATTTCAGAATCTCAACTTCCACCAAATTTAATAAACATTCACTGAGGACATGTCGGGCAGGGATCTGTCTACAGACTGTGAAGGATACAGAGTTGAAGAAGGCATGCCTTTGTTTTTACTCTGATACAAATCAAAAATCTCAAAAAATAATGAGATTAAAAAGAGAAAGGCAAAATTGCATGTAACTATACAAAAAAAAGCTTTTGTACTGGCAACCAGCCTCATATTCAAGCCTACTGAATGTCTAACAATAATAGTTTTTTAATTGAGCCCCTGACTTAAGACATATTCCCGACACAACTCCATAGTCTGTTTTAGACCAACTTTGTCTACTCATTAAGGGAATAATGCAAAATCCATTTTAAAAAATGCCCCACAAGGCCTTGTAGTTAAATAGAGACTACCTTAGTGTCACTGTAGATTATGGAACACAGAACTACTTCCTGTTTAGTAAAATCAACTGTAAATTATTTCTTCCATCATCAGACTCCTGAAAGGAGCTTCCATCAGTTTGTTAGGTGTTATTCAGGCCTGGGCAGCAGCATCCAGTTTGATACTGAAAACACTATGCCCTAAAAATGAATTTGATTAACAATTAAGCATTTGTTGGGATATAACATTATAGCAAAAATGTAAGCAAAGAGGATGGTTCTGATAAATCAGAAATTCTGCTACAGTTGTGAACATCACAAGAATGATAATGAGTTGCTTGATTTGATAAATAGGAGATAGAAGGTGTATTCTCAAGGACATTTGTTAATGTTCATCTCATGAATCAACTAAGTGCAATCTAAAAACTGTTTCCGCCATTTGTATTTTAAAATTGAAAATTGACCACTGAGAATTGAGATGATTATATATCTAATAGTTTCTGAGGAAATTCATGTGGAAAATGAGAACCTGAAAAGCTGATGGTAAAATATCAGGTGAGTGTTGTCAGTTTCAGCCTGGGGGAAAGGTCAGTATCACCTAGGATTCCTCCCATTACTGTCGCTTTCTCCACTGGGGCCTCTACCACATCCACTGCAGCTATTAACTGAATCTTATTTTTGCAAACTCCTGCTTAGAATTAAATAACTATGTGTAATTGAGCAAATAAATATGGGATATTTGGCAAAGGATTCTATGATGTAATAATTTCCAAAAATAATTTGAAAGGAATTTCTTAATAAAAACTCATCAGGACACATTTTACACTATTGCAAAGGTGAAATGACAACTCTTTCACTTGAGTTCTTGGACTACTTACATTCCTTCCTCTCCCTGATGTCCCAATAGCATCACAAACCCAAACTATGCAAGGAGCCTTTTGGTTAGAATCTCTGGAGTTGAGACAGCCTACAAGCAATCCCAACATCCTTTCTATGTGACCTGGAAACGTTATTCAGTCACTGTAGTGTATGCTTTTGTCTCCTCTTGTGTAAGAAGTAGGTAATCGTTATACCCACCTCATACGACCATTGAGAAGGACTTAAAGTGATAATGAATATGAAGCTCTTTACATAGCATCTGACTTAGAAAACACACAATAAGTGTACATTTACATATATTCCATCTAGAATTGACTTGCTTGCCTTCCTTTGCAAATAAGCTTTCTCCTGACATTCTCATTTTGATAAATTAAGATCAATATCCTTCTAAAGGCTGAGGCTCAAAACCTTAAGCATCATGGACTCCTTCATTGACATTGAGACAGCCTATCCCTTTACAGCCCCCTCCTCATCCCAACTTTATATGATCATTTGCTAAATTCCAGCATTTCATTCATCCACCATAATTTCTCTTGAATGTTTCCCCTTAATTCTGTTTTTAGAGCAATCATACATTCATTCTCATCTAGGTTCCTGTGACAGTATCCTGATAAAGGTTGCTACTACTTCTCCCTTTAATCCTTCCTACATAGAGCTTCCAGTTTAGTCTTCCTAAAGTTTTATTTTGACAGTGATGAATACAATCACTCCTAATAAATTGAGTATGGTTATTAGTCATTCATTAATTTAACAAATATTGGGTGATCAACTGTTATACTCCAGGAAATGTTCTCGTCACTAAGGATATAGCAGTAAATATAATAAAAGTCTATGTCCTGAAGGAGCTTAGATTCTGATGAGCATAATAATTATACAGAAAACAAGAACTTGATACCTTTCTATAAAATAACAAACTCTAGTGTGAATGCTTATTGTTATTAATCATACTTGATATATACCTAAATATTGCCAACCATATTTCATGTATTTGCTATATATTACCTGTAAACTTTAGGCAACTGTTAAAATGATGATAGGGACAGGAAACAAGACAGGAAAATACTGGGTCAAAGAGGGTGGTTCCCTGGCAAAGGCCCACCCTCAAGCCTGGAAACCCATGGCCCTAAATGAGAACAGGCATTTCTGTTTTCATGCCCAAAAGTTGCCTTTTGGCCCGCCATGCCCCTCTATCCAGTACCCATGTAAACCCCAACCTCAGGCTCCACGAGCAAACAAGCAGACAAGAAGATGATAGGATTAACAGAAGAGCAGAAGAAGAGCAGAACAGTAGAGCAGAGAGAAGAGGAGTGTCTGTACGCCCAGAAGTGTTCAACTGGGGATGGTTGGAGAGATTGGCCGACGGATGGCCAAACTCCAGGGGCAGATTATCTTTCTACTCCATTTCCCTTCTAGCTCCCCCTGAGAGCCATCCATCCCTGCTACCCGCACTGAGAGTCACCTCCACCACTCAATAAAACCCCTGCATTCATCCTTTACGTCTGTGTGCTGATTCTTCCTCGTCGCCAGACAAGGACCTGGGTACCAAGAGGGCACCAAGCTGGTTAACACTTAAGCTGTCCATGGACAGCAAGGCTAATAGAGCACACTGTAACACATGCCCACTTGGGCTTTGGGAGTCACAGACTCCCATCCCTGGAGGCTGCTGTGATGGCAGACCCTGGGGATGCTTGGCCCCGCTTCTCCACCTGCCTGTTTGTGTGTTGCCCCTCCCGTAAGGGGTTTGAGTGCACATGGCAGCCAAAGAGATGAGCTACACCCCTGTCACACATCCTGTGAGGGGGGTCAGGGAACTTTCTCATTTCAATGAGGCATGATTCTCATTTTATAACTGAGATAACTGAGGCTCAGAGAGATTAAGTAAGTTGATTAACATCGTGAAAGTATTGGGAATCTGAGTAGTAAGTAGCGGGGACTATTTAGTCTTCCACATGAGACCCATTATGTCTATCCAATAACATAACCCAAGCAATTTTTATTACAACATGTGGCCTGTCTTGTGTGTGGTTCATATGGCTAAATATGGCTGAATAGCATGTTTAATATTAAATATGTGAACCGCAAATATCTGAGACAGGTCAGGGTCAATTTAGGAAGTTTATTTTGCCAAAGTTAAGGACATGCACTCATGGCATGGCCTCAGGAGGTCCTGATGACATGTGCCCAAGGTGGTCGGGCACAGCTTGGTTTTATACAGTTTAGGGAGACAAGAGACATTAATCAATACATGTAAGATGTGCATTGGTGGTGGAGCCAAGATGGCCGAATAGGAACAGCTCCGGTCTCCAGCTCCCAGCCCCAGCGACACAGAAGACTGGTGATTTCTGCATTTCTG